>NC_080112.1:129415295-129715295 GCF_950005125.1 Chionomys nivalis | reverse complement strand
AGCATTATCGTTCATTTTTCCAGTCCATGCGTACATACACATGCACATACATATTCAGAGGAAATCCCCATTCCTTTTTGCACAAAAGAGGAACAAAATTCCCAGAGGTCATAGATCTTTTCTAAGAATAAGAAGCCTGAACAAGCATTTAGACTCTAAAGGTAAGAAATAAATCAAAATACAGGAAATCTGTTTCCCTGCCTTCCATGCTTTCCCTTCCTTCTCATCTATTCAGTTCACCTTGCTCATAAAGCCAACTTTTGGGGTTATATTTTGCTTAAATCTTAAGTTGTTGGCAGATATTGGTATTATAAATAAATTATTATCTTTATCATGTTTTAAAATAAAGTATTATTTTGTATTTTTAAAATTTCTGTGACTTTTCTCATTTACTACAATGTAAGTTCATCAAGGCTGGAATTTTTCCTACACAGTCTAAAAACCATCCCTTGCATGAATTAGACACCCAATAAATATTTGTTGAGCAAATGAATGCATCAGCATCTTGGAACCGTATGAGGAAATTTTCAGACTTTCATTCTATGGGACTAGGAAATGACAGAGGCTTTTGAAGGATGTAGGCTGGTTATCAGAGACCACAGAGTGTAACTAAATTAAAGGACTATCAAAAGAATCCAGGAAAGTTTTCCTGAGCCCTTTTGTTAGTTGATAGCAATTTTTTTATTAGAAATCAACTGAATAAGCTCAAAGTCAAGTGCCAAAATGCACTGTCTGTCTTTGAGTCACAGTTATGCAGCCAGGTCAGTAACCGAGGCTGGTACTGCACTATGTGAACAAGGGAAATCAATAATTTAAAAGAACCTCACGATGGCAAACAGAAGGTTTCTTGAGTCTTAAGACAATTAAGACTCAAAGGAAGCTACGTGTTAAATTGGGGATCTATTCCAGTAAGAATTTTGAAGAGAAAATACCAATGGAAGAGGAAGTAGACTTTCAGATAGAAATATACATTTTAATGGATAATTACTTGCCATAAAGCAAATAATTGCAATGTACTCTTTTGAAGGAGTTATTTTTAATGGTTGCAATAATCTATCTTGTTTAAAAAGAGAGAGCAGATGATCTTTCTATTTTGGGGAGGGAAAAGGTGCTTTCTGAATATTGTTGTTCATCTGTTGGAGACCACATTTTCTGCGAAGCAAACAGTGGCACATGGTTACATCAGAGAGTGCACAACATGTGGTATTCTTTTAGTATCAAAGTACTGAAGAATGATAAAAAAAATCAATGGCCTGTGATGATAATAGCCAGAATCGTATTGTTTCTGGATGAATGCTGTAAGCCAAGAGCTTTCATCCTTGTACAATCATGGAGAAGCATCATGCAAATGAGAAAGAAATATAGAATTATCTCTGGTTTTGTGATAACCAAATTAAAGCTCATAGAAGCCCCACTTACACTGATACCAAAGTCTATTGACTTCTCATCTACCACGTTTCCTCTTTCAGAATGGGACCCATTAACAAGCTTTGTTTTTGAAGCCAGCGGAGTTGGTCAGACTTCTTGGTTGTCTTGTATTTCCTTAAGGATACTGGTTTCATATTTTCTCAGACATCAGAACTAGTATGACTTTGGAGACATGGTGGTAAATGCAGTGTACTCATAAAGAACTAGTCACTGAATCTCCTGGCTTCCTTGCTTACCTACCTGCCTGTGTTGCTTGATATTTCTGTGACCCTGGACTGTAATTAAGGGTGACTAGAAATAAGGCTTTCCTCTTGTAACTGAATGTACCCTCTAGAAACTGATCAAAACCTAAAGAATAAGTAATTGCATTTTATTTTAAAAAATAGGAACTTCCTGGCCAATATGACATACAGGTTATAAAGCTATTGCACCTCCAATGGACTATGTGCTGGCTAGTTTTTATGCCAATGTGACCCAAGCTAGGGTCATTTAGAAAAGGTTCCTAATAGAAAAAAAAATGCCTTGATAGGATTTTCATGTAGCTAAGTCTGTAGGACATTTTCTTGTTTGAAGATTGATACAGAAAGGCTCAGATTAATATGGTGATAACAACCATGGTTAGTGATCCTGAGTTCTATGAGGAAGTAGACTGAGCAACCCATAAGGAACAAGTTAGAAAGTGTCATGCCTTCATGGCCCTGCAGCAGTTCCTGCCTCCAGGTTCCTGCTTCCAAGTTCCCAATTCCAGGTTCCCGCCTTGAGTTCCTGTCCTTGCTGGATGATGGGCTACAAGCTGTATGTCAAATAAACTGTTTTCTTTCCCACATTACTTTTGGTCATGGTCTTTTATTACAGCAATAGGAACACTAAGATAGCTTTATTGTCCAACATTCTAGAATATAATTCCTTCTTTCCTTGAGAACATAAAGATGGCCTTAATGTAAGGTTTAGATCTGTTAAATTCTCCCTCTGAGTATCTTACAAGTTCTGAAACTTGTGACACTCTATTACTGGAATGACTTGACAGGATACAACGAAAATTGAACAAGACTGTCATCATAATCCATCTAGAATCTAAAAGTAGAAGTATCCCAGGGGCAAGAGAGAAGTCAAGTTAAAATTGCATCATTAGGATCTAGGGAAATGATTCAAAAGGAGTAACTTTTCTTCCAGAGGACCGGGGTTTGATTTCCAGCACCCACATAGCAACTCACAACTCAAAATGCATGCAGGCAAAATATCCACAAACATAAAACAAATGACTTCCTTTTAAAGGACAGCATTAATAAAACTCACACACTGAGAAAGGAATGAAATAAGAGATAGAGAATTGGTTCTGATAGGCTGGTTGTCCTACGTATTTTGAATTTTAATCTTTGGTCGATATGAGCAGCACCTGAGAGGCTTTTGTGATAATTCACATTTTCAGGTATTTTTAATGAGAAGTCTGTGCAGTGCTAATGGCATCCCCAGGGTTATTTTAAGAAACACTACATCACATATCCCAAGGAATGACCTCACCATCAAATAATAAAGTAGAAGGAGAAGGGTTAATAAAGTAAACAAGAAAAACTTGAGAAGGGAATCTGTAACCTTTCAGAAGCATTACCTTTGTTTGGGGGAAAATATTACTTTCATTTTTGCACCAGGGTGGGGCACATAGCTCCAGGTAGGCTGCTACGAGGACAATGAGACAAGTCGGAGAGAATCAAGGTCATCCTGGAGAGCATGTTGGCAGAGTCAGCACAATGAAGCCAAATTAGTTTACTAGCAACCAGCAATATCATGACTGTAGCAAGAAGACCAAATCTGTTATGAAAAGGAGATGTTAGGCAAGACTCCACCTAGGCTACAACTTTGTAGAGCAATAGTTTGGCAATATTTGGGGGCATTTTCTGTCAAACATTTGAAATAAAAGTTTCTTCAAGGAGAAATTTGCACTTTAACATGGGAATATTTAATAGTTGAGAGTTTGAGAGTTTATTGTTCAACTTTTTTGATTTGGTTTTCGAGACAGGTCTTCTCTGTAGTTATGAAGCCTGCCCTGGAACTTACTTTGTAGACCAGGTTGGCCTCAAACTCACAGAGATCTTCCTGTCTCTGCCTTATGAGTGTTGGGATTAAAGGTGTGTCTCACTACCACCCGACTTTTTCAACTCTTTTGAGGCAGGAAATCACTGTGTAGTCTTGCCTGGCCAAGAGCTCACCATGCTGATCAGACTACTCTCAAACTCACAAAGATCTGCCCGCCTTTGCCTCCAAGTGCTGGTATTAAAGGTATTCACACTACAGCCAGTATTCTTTAATTTTAAAGGTTTTTTCCCAATTCTCCATTTAATGATTCTTGTTTTCCATGAACTAACCTGTCTTTTTATGGATAATGTAAACCATACCTCTAAACAGAATGTGCCTACCTCTGGAACCTAGGGAAGCACCCATACTGAGTAATGTTCTAAATCCAGAGAAGCGTTCTTGAACTAACCAGTTGTTGTTTCATAACTGAAAACAAAGGTATACACAAAAAGAGCTTTATAACAATGCAAAATAATTATTAGCCCAATGGCCAGACAAGGAAAGAAGAACAAATTTTAAATTATTCTCATAGAAATAGTGTAGTGAAATTACTGCTTTGAGTTCACTCATCATATACATTATGGAGAACATGCTGTTCGCTCCATGCCTCATTTGTTTCTCTGAT
Organism: Chionomys nivalis; assembly: GCF_950005125.1. NCBI lineage: Eukaryota > Metazoa > Chordata > Mammalia > Rodentia > Cricetidae > Chionomys > Chionomys nivalis. Next base: position 129,711,169 of record NC_080112.1, on the reverse strand, counting down.
CCCTTGGACAAGCTCAGGTATCTGATAAGACCCTTCACATAAACACTGTATAAATCACTAGGTGTTGAGCTCTAGAATGACCTCAATCTGCCCTTGCTCAAATCCTACCAATTCCTGGCTGTTAATTGTAATCAACTAAAAAAACATTTAACCACAGGTTCTTATGACTACTAAAATGCAAAGCTAGGAAGATGTTTCAAGTATGAATAACCATGTCTGTCTTTGTGTAAACTAGTGGATTGATTCTAGGGTCTGATACCCACATTTTAAAGAGCAGACTCCAATACTCTTATAAGGAGGTGTGGGACTAGATACAATTAAAGCAACAACAGCACAGGCCTTAGAGGAGTGTGGATGGGTCTCAGAGACACATCATGTTTCATTATTGTAGAAGATTGACCCAAATCTACAGGTTCGTCCAAAGCTGAGAGATTACACTTTCCTCCCAGTTGATTCCAAATAAACAGCCCTGATGCTTCATTTCTTCTGAACTTGGGATGTGGAGGAGACTAAAGTCAACATTGTCTGGATCCTCAACTGTTCTGTTCCTCTTTCCTGCCTCAAATTATAATGCCTGAGTAGAAAGGTCCATGTTTACCAAACACTAAAAAGGCCTCATAGAAAATACCCATATGCATTGAGCAATACCAGCTAGCAGGGACAAAAATATAATAACTCTTCCCATCTGTGTGTGGTCCTTTCAGAAAAATGTGAACACATATGGTTGGATCATGTTAATTAAGTCCAAATCTGGATTGAATTCCACTTGGAGAGCAATGGATAAATCTGTAGTTTAAATTTGCAAATGCTTTCTCCTGGATAAAAGTGTTTGGAAGGTGTCGAGTAAGGAGAGGGCTAAACTAACCACCAGAAAAAGAGCTCCGAACAGCAGCTTTAAATAAACTTTCATTTCATGCCTAGTGTTTAATTACACATTCAAGCAGTTTTAAAGAGAAACTGCTACTAGCCAGTACATTAAAATAATAAGAAGTGATTTGATTCTTGTCACTCTGTATCCAATGGTACAGCTCTTAGGATCCTCAGTGAGGTAGAGAGAGATAAAAAAAAAAAAGTCCTAGATAGCAATGACCTTAACATTTTGTTTGGGATCATCTTACTTTTGAAAAAGAAAAAAAGATCTCCAGAACAAGTGACAGCATTCTATGAAATGCAGATAAAGTTTTGAGCAAACCAAAGTAACTTCGTCTACTGACAGATGGGGACATAATTTTGCTGCTAATCCACTAGTATCACAGTATGAAGATTTCTAGTATAGCAACTACAGGTGGATTGTTAATTGCTCTTATGGTGGCAAAGACTGGTAAGAAAGTGGATTTGAGGGTAGATGGTAAGATGATTTCTTTTGAGACAGGATTTTACTATGTGGCCCTGGCTCGTCTGGGGAGCTTACTATGTAGACCAGGCTGGCCTTGAACTCACAGTGATGTACTACTGCTGCCTCTGGAGTGCTGAGATTAAAGGTGTGCATCACCACACCCAAGAAAGATGATTTGTCTTTGATGGCACAGTGATGTATAGTTACTTTAAATTGAAGTACTCAGTCTTGGAGGGAGAAGTGAGGGCCTTATGCCTCAAGAAGCTAATGAAAGTTGTTAGGCTTGTGAGGCTCCTCTTTAAGATTATATAAAAGATAAAATGTTCAAGGTCCTCCCCACTCCATCCAGGTCTAGGAAGATGAACATCCAAACTGTCTAGGCTCCCACAAAGCCAGAACATGAAGTAGGATCGAAATCCGTGTCATTGTCCTTGGCCTCTCATCAGCTCTCATTGTCCGCCATGTTCAGAGTCCGGTTTTATCCCATGCTTTTTCAGTCACAGTCCAGCTGGCCTTGGTGAGCTCCCAATAGATCAGACCCACTGTCTCAGTGGGTGGGTGCACCCCTCGTGGTCCTGCCTTCCTTGCTCATGTTCTCCCTCTTTCTGCTCCTCGTTAGGACCTTGGGAGCTCAGGGAACCCTGACTGCTCTTGGGGCTGGAGAGGGAGGAGAAGAGGCGTGGGGGGAGGGGGAGAGGGGCGGGAGGAGGGGGAGGGAAATGGGAGGCGGGGAGGAGGCGGAAAATTTTTTTTTTCAATAAAAAAATAAATAAATTAAAAAAAATAACAAGACAAAAAAAAAACATAAAATGTTTCTGAGCAAGAGGAGACCCTATTGGAGTGACCTACAAGTTGAGTAACGAACTTCAGTAATACAGTCTTCATAAATCACTACCCAAATTTCAAATGGGACTTTCCAGTAGTACAGCTATTACTGATAACCTATGTTCCTGTATGTTACTAATTTACCTATGTGCCTGTAAGCAACATGGATGAATTCATTGGTTCACCAACCTACATTTGAGTAGATTCCTTTCTTTTTTTCTGGGGTCTGTTATCAATGACAGATGTGAGGTAAATAGATAAATGTGTGTTCATCTCTCCTCAGAGAAAGTCCCACAGATAATCAAGCACAGCCACTGTTTACTTGTAACAAATATCAAAAATGGGAGATTCAGAACCAGCCTAATTATTATCTGAAAAGAGATACAATTATCACTCCCATTATTAGGCATTTGCTTCCCCAAAGGACGAAACACAAGGCCAGGAGAGTATCTGCTTTGTACTAAGTATGGAAAGTGAGTGGAATTTGGATGGCGTAGGTGCATAATAGGAAATACATAATCTATAAATTAGAATGGATGGTAGGGAAAACTGACTCTCTGCTTTCTTTCCACTTTATCTTCTAAAAGATTCATTTAATATGTAGTGTGACTGAGGAACTAAAAAATACTACAGTTCTGAGAAATGTTAAATGACTTCTTATAGTCACTTAGTAACATTGAATCTGAATCTGTCTTTGTGGCTCTCAGAATTGACTCTACTTCCATAGCAGTTTATCATTAATGGCCTAGCCCAGCTTCTGCTTTATCTCTTTCCTCTGACTGCTCAATAATCCTCCTGAAATGAGGTGTCTTTTTGTTGTTATTTCATTGTTCTCTGAAGTAACTCCATTATCAATGGCTTTGCTCCAGAAGTATGAGAACTTCCGTAATTATCTATGTACCTAATTATCTGTCTTTTAATTACTGCCCAGTGATCACCATCACACCTCCTATAGTACAGATGTTTGTTTGTAGTTTTACATGATACAAACACGGTGAAACTTGTAGAGAGACTGTGGAACTTTGCAAATTCTAAAACTTTTTTAAAATGGAGGACCCTTTGACAAACCTCTGTCTTCAAAAAATATTTACATTACAATTCATAACAATAGCAAAATCATGGTTACGAAGTAACAATGAAATAATTTTACGATTAGGAAGGTTGAGAACCACTGCTCTAGACTCTAAACTAGGGGAATATACTTTAGTAATGTATATGTTTTAGAAAGAACCACAATCACATTATGTTTGTTTCACTAAGTATTCATGCCATACATGGATTTTATGAAAAGCAGCAGTGTGGACCAAGAAGAAGCCCTTGTCAACATGAGTCAACTTCACCAGAACCTCTGGCTTTTTCTTTGGCTTCTTGAAATAAGATTTAGATAATGAGTAACAACAGACTGACCTTTAAACTCTGCTGATTCAAACCTACATTGTGATCAGATTCGGCTATATATCTAGTCAAATGTTGAACCAGCCAATCATCTCTATATAATTGTCTGTAAGTTATAAGTTATATAAGTTCTAGCATTCTGAAAATGCCCTACAGTTTCTCCTGCTCACAAATGCCAAAATGGTTGGGATTGGGATTGTGAAATTTTCTTAGCATGTGTCACAGTTCAGACTATCATTGATGGTTTTAAAGCCAGCTCTTAAACTTCCCTATACTACATCAAAATCAGTTTTCTCACTTCTGTGGTTTTATATTTACTTTAGGAGGAAATGGTTCTGAGATCTAAAAGCAGTTTGAAGCAGGCACTTTGGAATGAAGTATTTCCTCTTGTTCTCAAGCTGTACAGAACATAAAGGAACATTTTAATTCATCAAGAAGGAGCTTTATGGCTGAGGAAGAAGAGAAAAGTTGTTATAGAGCTAGAAGGACCCCTGTTTTCCTGGTTAAGTTCTATTTTAGAGAGGAAACTGAGTCAGAATAATGATCTGGTGGGCTACAGAGGCCTGTTTTGCGATCTTAGAGTACAGATTAAATAAAAAAGGAAGTGTGGTTCTCATGTTGTCTCAAGATACCTACTTGTTATTCTGTCTCTTCATTACTTGGAGAACAAACTGATTCATAGTAATGCAGTAGAAAGTTACTTCCAAAAGGAGATAAATCTTTCTATTGCTAGTCCAGTCAGATGAAGTCAAAGATGAGTAGTGTGGTGGTTTGAACATGTATGGCCCCCATAGACTTATGTGTTTGAACATTTGGCCCATAGAAAGTGGTACTATTAGGATGTGTGGCCTTGTTGAATGAAGTGTCGGTATGGGCTTTGATGTCTTATATATGTTCAAGTTATGTCAAGTGTGGGACACAGTAGTTTCTGCTGCCTGCAGATCAGTATGTAAAACTCTCAGCTTTTTCCCCAGCACCATGTCTGCCTGCATGCTGCCATGCCCCACCACGAAGATACTGTAAGCCAGCCCAAATTAAATGTTTCCTTTATAAGAGTTGTCATGGTCATAGTGTCTCTTCACAGCAACAGAAACCCTAAGACAAGCAGTTGTTCAGTTTCCATATATTTTGTTGAGCAATTTCGTCCTTTTCTTAAAACATGCATAAGAAGGTCTCAACTGTGTTTCATATGAGCCAATCCATTGCATATTGTTTCTTATGAACTCATGTAAGAACTCAATAGAGCATTCCAGAAATTATAATTTCTTATGTACACAATACACTTTCGATACCTTCATAATTTTACCCTTCTCCAAATCTACCCTCTCCATAAAACCATCAATTCCTGCTTCATCCAACACTATTGTGCATGCCAGCTCTTCCCATTCTAGAACCTTCCTTGTCTCTGAGAAGAATGGGATCATGTGGCTTGCATTGTATTTCCCAGCACTTCCCTGATTTAGTGCTCAATTCTGATGCGTGTGCTTATGTTATAGTCATTAATTACTGCATTAAGTCATCACAAAACTAATGAATATTTGGATACAGGATTACAAAATGAGCATATAATTTTCCTGGATTATAGTATATAAAGATACATAGTCTAATTGTGCATATAGAGAAGGGATCACAGCTTTTTATAACTAACAAATATATGTTTCTGGGGCTCACCAAAATCATGAGTAAAATAACCAAAGAATCATCATGATAACATTTAGGTAAGTCTCAGTTCAGTGTACATTTTATTTTCAGTCCTGGCATCTAAATAAAGAATGTTTTTTATCTTATTCTATTAAAAATCATTCTATAAAAAGAGTTAGAATTCTTTGAAGCGCTTGCATCAAGCTCCAGTATGAGTCAAGAATTGGAGGCAATGTGGGAAAAACTGGTCTTTTATGTGTGGATAGATTTGATCATTAGACAGGCTTGTTTATGGGCCACAGTTGGGTGTCTGTCTAGAAACCTACACTCTAACCACTCTCAGTTGTATCTGCAATGGATCAGTAGAGGGACAGGAATGTCAGTCCCCATAGGTATTATATTACAACTCAGGCAGTATGAGGAAGCTGGGAGATTGAATCATCAACACCTATAACTGGGAACTGAACCAAAAAAGATTTATGGATATCTTACTTCTAGTGCCATAAAATGGTAGGTTTAAGCGCATGCAAAGGTTAATGATGAGACAAGCAGAAGCTTTGGTTATATGGAATGTTTTGTGCAGAAGCAAATTCTATAATTATTGATGGTTTCAGAGAGTGTGACATTTGGTTTTAAATGTCAACTTGCCACAACTTAAAATAATCTGAGTAGGGAGTCTCAATGGAGAAATTGTCTTAATTGACATGGAAGGTCCACTGAAAACGTGCCACATTCTGGTAGTAACCCAAATAAAAAGGGGAGTCATGAACAAAGGAAGAATATTTAATTTTCATCACTTGGCGTTTTCTCTTGCTACCGAGTTAATTTATTTACACTGGTGCTCCTGATGCTCCTGCTCTTGTTGCCACCGACTCCTTCACTTATATTACAAAAAGCTTTTCTGGGCTTCTGAAATTGACAGAGGAACAATGGCTCTTCTGGAGCCCTCTCAACCTTTCACACCAGATTTGAGCTGCTAAGGTACCCAGATAGAACAACTACCAACTTCTAGGTCTCTCTGGTATTAGCCATTGCTGGATGACTCTGATGGCTAAGGTACCCAAGCATGCTTATTAAAGTGAAATCCAAAATCTCTGTCTCATGTCTGAAGAGCCACCTGATATGGGACAGAAGAAAAACAAATATTTAAGGACTAACTTATTGCTACTAATCTCATAATCCTTTCATTTTATATTGACCCTTTAACAGCTTTTCTTAAGGTAGAAGATTTATAAGACTTATATATGAACTTTTTGTCATGATGTTAATGGTCATATAAAATACTAACTAATCCTAGAAAAAGATTTCATCTACCTTCTTGTACATGATTTCAGGTTTGACTATCAGTTTCCTGCAGTGAACCATGAGCACACCTAACAGTGAAGTCTCCAAAAAGAGGATGGGGTCCCACAATGATGAGTCCTCCAGGACTATGATAGTACCATTAAGCTGAAAAACACCACCTAAAAATCAGCATTGGACTACAAACTTCTCAGAACAATTTCAAAGTGGTTAGTTGAGATGATCCAGCCTAACAGACTACTCTAGTCAGGACTTAAGACAAACCCTGCACTTCACCATTTCACAGAGACTGACAACAAATAATAAAGCTACCCCTCTCAGGACTTGACAATTAGCCAAAAATTTCTCTTTTCAGGATCCCCTAAAGACACTGCCACCCCCAGACACTGGGAAGTAAATTTAAGAATATGATGTCCACATTCTCAAGAGGTGAAGTGGGTGATTTTTTGGTCATTCAATGGTTATGGATATTTGTCATTGTTTAGGAGGGGTTGGTTACAAGTTATTATTGGTTATGGTCTGGAGGAAAGTTGAACAAAGATTAAATTTAAAGTTCTTGTTTAGAAAAGAAAAAGGGGGATACAGATATGATAGGATAAAAGAGTAGAATCTACTTTGAAAAGAAAAAAGGGATGATATTGATATGATAAGATAAAAATGTAGACTATTGAGTTCCTTTTTGAAAGCAACTACTAGTTTTAAATGCTTTATATTGGGTTGGACTTGTATATTGTTTATAAGTTTTGTATATAGATACAAATTTGAGATTAATTCTGTTAAAACAGACTATACATACATTTCTAATCTTCTTCAAGGTATTGTACCTATACAGTTTATATAACAATGTAATGCTAATTTCCAGTCCTTGAAAGTATTATTACCAACTATTTAGGATAATAAGGAAATGCAGGTTAGTGATTAGTCACCTATTAAATAGAATTTGTAGTCACATTATGGAAGGTTTTAAGGTCAAACAGAGATATATTTTAAACAGGCAGGTCATCTTCACACACTTCAGAGAGCTACAGAATATGGCATTTAAGATATTTTAATAACATAGGTTCTTTTTGTGACAATGAGACATATCTGTTCCTGGCAGCACCAATCTGATTCAGAGACGATTATGGACATTGAAGAAACTCCACATGGAGTTTGCTTTCTTTGTGGCAAAATAAAACACTGGGCAAGAAAGTGCCCTTGCCTTGGCGTCTGACAGTATGCTATCCTAATGGAACAAGCACAACACAAAAGAGAGTGACTAACAAACCTTGCCTAGACAAGGCAGGACATTCCTTCAAAAACCCTGCTGCATATAAGAGTCTGTCAGATATTCTAGGCCTGTAGGGTAAAAATAAATGTTCCAATGTTATGGGTAAACTTTGGGTGACTGTCTAGTCAATCAGTTTCTTCTGTCATTTCTCACAATTTTCAGAAGTCATTTGCTCGCACTTCTTGCTTACTCAGTTAATATTATTTCCTTCATGAGTCTCTGAGGTAGTTGAAGACTAGATATTTATAGTTACAGTTTTCACTGTTTACAAGACTCAGAAAAGAATTTTACTTAATAAATGTAAAGTACATAAGGTTGAGAGATATCAAAAATAGTTTTGGATAGCAATGCAAGTTATAATAGAAAGTAAATTAGGTCCAAGTCTTTGAACTCACCAAGATTGAATAGAGATGTAATATTTTCTTTACTTTGTCAAATGAAAATGGACTAGACATTGTTTATATATTTATTACCTATTATTGTACTTATTGTATATAGTTTTCTTATATTAGTTATAGCCTTTTTGCTTTAGACAAAAAGAGGAAATGTAGTGATATTTCATTTGTATTTTAATAAATAAAGCTTGTCTGAAGATCAGAGAGTAAAAAAGTCACACTTGTCAGCCTTACAGACCAGTCCATGGTGGCAGACACGTTTAATCTCAGTAGCCGCACTAAGATGCCATAGAAGCCAGGCAGTAGTGGTGCATGCCTTTAATTCCAGCCCTAGAGAGGAATGTATACCAAGATGAGACAGGAACTTGTCCTCTTTCAGTCTGAGGATTTCTTAGAGGAAAGAGCTCACTAATGGTTTGGTTACTTTGCTTTTCTGATAATCTCCTGCCCTTCCCTCTCCTCTTCTACCTTACGTTTTATTTTTAAGGACCTTTTAGAAATCCACAACTATAACCTGCTTCATTTCCAACTTGAATTAGTATAGTTTTTGTATGATTATTTAGGTTGGGCTCCTGGGAAACAAGCAAGCAGTCTCTGTCTATAGGCACCGACCCCCAAATTCTATCAACATTTTAAGAACACTATTTGTAAGGTTATGTCTATTTTCCTTTTCCTTGCTCCTACTTATTATTTCTTAATTGATTATTAGTTCACATGCTTCAATAATAATGAAGCATTTTAGGGAAAGGACCACATCTTACTCAGCTCTGTATAGTTTATGCCCAAGATATTGTCTGGTTCATTGAAAGCCTTTTTGGGAAAATAATTAGACTTCTGTAGTTCAAATTTGCCAATAGCTTGTGTTTCTTGAATGTGGCATCTGTAGTTCTTCTTTGCTAATGACTTTCCCCCTCAGACTTCAGAGACCATCCACAACCTGCCAATGGACAAACGCCTCAGATTCTAAGCAATAAATAATGTGTCACATTTCAGAACCAGTAATAAAACAATTGCCTCTGAATCTATGTTGGGGTAACATATATCCTTCATTGGTATAGAACAGAGAAATCTTACCAGTACAAAAAGAAATGACAAAAACATGACTTTTTTTCAGCAGTGCACAATGCTAGGTATTTACCAGCACAAACACCACCCAAGGCCCAAAGGACTAGCCGAAGCAGCTGATACACTGTGTTACTTTTTATAACTCTTTTCCAGCATCATGTTCTACATATGTCCCTTTCTATCAGGTCACATCAACTTAGGTCATGCCCAACAGTGCATCTTCCACCAGACAAATGGATTATCATGCAGAATACTGTTTCCTTAACAATGCAATGGGTATCTAGGGAATTTATCTGCTTCTTTCTGAAAGCAGCAGTACTGCTGCATTTCCCAAATGAGCAGCCTCCTATATGCCTTAAGACACTCGACAGTAAACCAAAAGCAAGCTCTGATATTATTAGGCATACAAATGGAATATGCAGTAAAGAACCAAAATACATAATGGGTTCTTAAAGGATGGTGAGTCTGCAAACTTGTGAAAAGTATTTACAAATATACTAATTACTCGCTTTTGGGGGATGGTAATAAAATAAGAGAGTAATGGTGTACTTTATAAAGACCATTGAAATGTCAATAGTTATTCAGTGTACTGTCTCTCTTGTAGAGTACACTGTCCCAGTCTTTCAGAAGAGCTAAAAGATGACTGAAGATAGCTTATTATTGAAAAAGAGCATTCTTTTGAAGATTCAGGCTTTATTTATCAAGCACGAACTCCACGGCAAATAGTTTTACATTGTCTCTGAGAAGGCGTGACCAGCCATGGCCACAGAAAAGGCTCTAGTGTACCAGCATTTCCCTGCATTATCAAAATATTGTCTGCCTTTTTACTATAGGTGATTTTGAACTAAATCACACACGTAGTTGTCATTTAGTCTGCATAGTTTAAATGACAGCAATCTGGACCTTTAAAATATTTTCTGATATCTATATATTTAATTTTCACAAGAATCTATCCACAGATCGATATGCTGATCCATGAATTTTGTAGATCCTGGAACTTGGTAAGTGCCAAAACTATTTTGACTCTAAATTTGTATGATTTCAACAAATCCTATGATTCAAAAAATTCATATTCTTAAGCGTCACTCATGTATTGTAGTAACTAAAATACAAGGCATAACAAATAAGAACCTTACAGAGCCACAGGAAAAAAAATGGTTATTAGTATTAAGAATAACAAGAAAATTTTCTGAGTCCGGAGAGATAAAGATTCTGGAGGACATATTTGAATGTAATATTTTGAAATGAGGGCCTAACAATGTAGTTCCCTTGGTAGAGTGTTTGTTTTGAGTGGATGAGGTCCTGGGTTCAATCTCCAGTCCCCCCCACACTGAGATTGGTAGCTCATGCCTGTAACCTCAGCACCCAGGAATTAGAGTTGGGAGGCTCAGAAGTTCAAGGTCATGTTCTGCTACATATGGAGTTGAAGACCAACCTGGGTCAGGGATCCTATTACAGAACAAAAAGAGTCTAAGAAAATTTCTGTCCCAAGTCAAAGTCCAATAAAAATTAATAGATCAAGTGCTCAAGGTCATACATTTACTGAGAAGCACAAATGAGGTTAAGATAAAGTCCCTACGTATTCAACCCAGAGTGTGCTGTTGATGACCAAGTTGATCCATTGAAGATTTTGTCTCTGGTTAATGAGAGAGCTATTGAAACTAGAATTCATATATTATGGTCCAAGGTAATTAAACTGAATATCTTATAATTTCTTTATTAAATATATATGCTTGGATTTTTATACAACACAATCAACTGGCCATAAACCTACTAGGTACATTTTGTTGTTAAGAATTACGCTTATATAATCATGAAAACTTCTAAAATGTTCCACCTACTTTAAATTTCACAAAATAAACAAAAGACCACAAAGTCATACATTCATCCACATCCTGTCCTGAAGAATCAGGTATCTCTAAGCTCAAAAGAACCGAAGAGCTCTAAGCAGCAAAGGCTTACCTGATACTATAGAGCACTTTGCCATTTTTGGAAATCCGCAGCAACTTGTTGTCAGTGGTGACATCATGAAAATTGGCACCTTTCTCATTGGCAAAGAACAAATCTGGTTTCCAAATGGAATCCAACATAGATGGATCCAAATCCAGGGAGTCATCCGGGTATTCACTGTATGCCAGCCGTGAATCATTCCATTGTTGTCTTAGAAAAATGTTCACTCGATAGTCCTATAGAAATGTCATATACAAGGGCTGCTTATTGTCCAATCTGGCTTAAGAAATATATTTACTTTACTTTTCACTTTCTTGCTGATTTGATATAGTGATTTTGTCTGGTCAAATAAGTCGTGATACACCTTGGTCAAAATAAAGCATTCAGTTCTACTAGAATTTGAGGTGGACAGGAAGAAGAAAGAACAGAACACCAACTAAACAGGCTGACTTTTTTTGATTTTTTTATGCATCAATTATTAATTTGGGGTTGAAATAATATTAATTTAAGATGATCTTTCTGTAGAAAAAGGTAATAATGAGTACAAAAGTCAGACTGTCATGGCAGATTATCAAATAAACCCAATTCATTTTCTAAAGCAGAAACGACATGATTTCTAATCTCTTTTTGCTTAGATGCTCTGTTATGGAAGAAAACCCATTCCGCAATTTGGGAGGGAAATCTTATATAGCCATGTTAGGATAGACCAATATTCTTAAAATCTTAACAACATTAAGATGCTTCCTGTTGACAAAATGATTCCTTCGCAACCACTTACTTTCAAAACTCTTGAATATTTTGTTGACTGCTCTTCGTGTGTTATGTTTGCATTAGGCAGCTTTATGCTTCAGTCAAACAGACAATTTTCATGTTGTTTCTAATATGAATACTATCAGACAAAGGTTTTCTCCCTAGTGGGAGCCTCTGGTACAGCCCCACCATTCTCACATGATCTGGGTATTTCCTTCTGTGCTAATGAATCAGCCTGTTACTATGACTACTCTCCGGAAGGCTTGGATTCAAAACTTTTAGGTTCATGGAAGCCTTGGCTAACTTCATGGTCTAGACTCTGACTGAGACATTGTCAACAGTCCCCAGTCCTTCAGGACTGAAATCAGAGCTTCAGAGCTGCTTGTCACATGTGGCTATTAAAGGTGATGGACATCTCCATTTTTTTTTTCCTCATCTTTTGCTTAAGCTCTGTTGGCGTCATCTTCACATCCTTGGCATCTAGTTGCACACTGAGGTCTTTATTTTTCTTAAATGGTGATTAAGTTGTCTTGGTCTACTTGAAAACTTTCTATTTTAGGTTCCTAAAGTCTCACAATACCCATATTCCTAAGCAAACAAATGTGATTGTTCACTTTGCCAGGTACCATGGAAACCACTAAGGGATGGCATATTTTGATTAATTCCCTCATAGTCAAAAGAAAAAGAAAGTTTTAGAGATAATTTTGTACTGAACTATTAAAATTTCTATGGCACTTTTTAAGGAGCACACTACTTGTGACCAACCTCATAGAATATTTCGAATGTCATTGTTCTTGGGAAAGATGCCTAAAGTAGGCTGGAAAAAGCTGATAATCAAATAGTTCCGAGTTATTGTAAATCAGTGATAAAAGCCTTGATCTTTTAGAAAGCCTGCATTATTAAAACTAATTACCTCAGATTTTCTATTGTATAATATGAACATTGTAATTTGAAAAAGTTTAGCAGGCAGCATTTATTTAGATATTTCGCACAGCAAATTCTCAAATCAGAGTGGATGCGGTTTGTGGGCTTAGCTCAACATCTACCCCAGCTGGCTGTCCTGGTGAGTTATGAAGAGAATGACAGGATCTCAATATTCTCAGAGTTGTTCAAAGAAACCAAGGGATTGCGGTCAGAAAGAGATTATTAGCAGATCGGTGTCTCTTTGTTAATGTGTGTTACTGAATCATCAGAGATTTTTGTGAATAATGAGTAAGAAAGTCTGATTTGTGAAAATTAAAGAAGATAAAATTAAAAATGAAACAACCCAGTGCTCATATACATGTTGGTTTATATGAGATGCCCTTAAGATTTCCACTGGCTGACCTTCTGGAGACCAGTCAAAAGAGGGAGGAGCAATAATATGAGCAAAGAGGTCAAGACCACTATGGGGATACCCACAGTTGTCCAGAGCTAGTGGGAGCTCACTGACGCTAGACTGATAGCTGGGGAACCTGCATAGTACCAATCTAGGCCCATTGAATGTGGAGGACAGTTGAGTTACTGGGGCAGTTTGTGGGGCCACTGGAAGTGGGACTAGGTCTTATCCTTAGTGCTTGAACTGGCTTTTTTGGAGCCCATTCTTTTTGCAGGGATACCTTGCTCAGCCTAAATATAGGGGGAATGGCCTTGGTCCTGCCTCAAAGTGATGTGTCAGACTTTGTTGACACCCCATGGGAAGCCTTACCCTCTCTGAGGAATAGATAGGGGGTGAGTGGAGGGAGCAGGAGGAGGGGAGGCAATGGGAACAAGGATTGTTATGTAAAATGAAGAAAGGTAATTATTTTTTTAAAAAAAAGATTTCTCAAGCAAGGAAATGAGGCCTCTCCAGTTTATGATGCCCATTTCCTTCTAGGTTCCTAGAGTGAGAATCCATTATTAAGAGAATTCTTGAGGGTAAGGAGAGGTCCATCCTTGTTTTAGCTGGAAATAGGAAAGAAGAGGCTCTCCTCCTCTAGCCTTATCTTGAGATCCTCTAAGTCCAGGAAGTGGGAGCAGCTGAACATAACAAAAGTGAAAGGGTACTGCTCTTTGGACTGGAGAGGGAGGGGGAGAGGAGTGGGGGGAGGGAAAGAGGAGGGAAGGAGGGGGATGGAAATGGGAGGCTGGGAGGCGGCGGAAATTTTTTTTTCAATAAAAAAGAAAAAAAAAAGGTGAAAGGGTTGAATATCAGACTATTGGGAGAACAGCAGTCTCTTCACCAGAAAGTATTTTGTGGTGCAAAAGGTCATTAGAACCTAGCTAGAAATCAGTGGACAACAAAATCACAAACATAATTCCCTTGTGATGTTCCTGTGCCCCTGAGAATATTAAACTTGTCTATTGACCTACCCTAGAGAATATTAAATTAGTGACACAGTATATAAAAATGATGACATTTAAGAAAAATATTTTGACACAGATTTTCATAGAAAATTCCCATGGGTGTTCTCCAGTGCTTCCTGGTTTTCTATTTTGAATTTTGTAGCAAGAAAATTGTGAAATAAACTTCTTTTTAATGTAAGAATTTTTAAAAGAATGAGACAATTATATCTCACTTCAATTATTAAATATATAAGAATCATTTAAAATTAATTATTTACACTATTTATAAATAATGCTAAGTAGAAGGGAAATATATTTATATCCAACAATTATATACCAGAGTTTTGGTTTATGAGTTTCTAGTACTTTGAATGTGTAGTTATTAATATTTATCCATGAGTAGGTTTGTTATGAGATATATCATTTTAAAACAAATAACAACCCTTAAAAGTATTTAAGAACAGACAGGGAACCCCAAGAATATAGAGAAAGTAGACAGTCAAAGAAAATGTTTTGCGGCCATGCCTGTGTAATTCTTTTAGTTCTTTATAGTTTTCAATATATAATAAACATGAGGAACATGTAAATTATCAATGTATCATTTCTGTTTTTTGCAAATAAATTTATGATCTAATAATAACACAAATCATAAGAGAGTAGTTATGTGATTTTGTAGTCTTTCTTTGACTTGCTGCTGCTTCCAGGCTCAATAAAATATTAAAGGGAAAGTAAATACTGAGAAACATGTTTAAATGAAGACTATATTCTCTTTTACATTGCCTGCACTCTCTAAGGACAGATTCTATTCCAAATAAATGGCATATTTCTTTGTGCTATAATTTGTTTCTATATTATTGACTTTCTGAGCATTGGCTAAGGTAATAGAAACATTTATATTATATGTGCATGTATTTCACTTTAAAATCAAAGTCCATGTATAAACTGCATAATCTTTATTATAGCCTTAGTACTGTTAATATGAGTACCTACATTTCATAATAATCCTTTATGTCAAATTTAGTATTTTTGAAGTTTCTTTTCTGACACCTTCTAAAGCTATGCCTACTTCATAAACATTGCTTCCTTAAGCTGAATTATTTTGCACTATTATACATAGCTCTGCATTTGTACATAAAGATGATCACTTTATCTCATAAATACTCATATCAAACATTATCATTATGTCTTATTGCTTAGTATTTGCATGTTTTAATATAATTATAAATATATTGAAAGTATATTTATTTATCCATAATTTTTATGTCACACTTCAGTTTTTAAACCTGTCAACACTCTTAAAACATTTTCCACAATCTCAAAACTGTTTTAGTTTTAATGGGAGAACTTGTATTTTAAATTATGATGGTAGGCAGTTGATTTATGATGAACGTGGGTTTTAATATTTCACTGCTAATTTAGGGAGCAAGTTCATCTTTTGCATCAGCTTAACAGAATATAAGATTTATGGAAATGTATTGATTATTCTTTAAGATGTCAGAAATCATTGACATAATAATAGGCTGTCTCTTGTCAGTTATCATCTTCCTGTGATACACTCATTCAACTATTCAATGAAAGGAAACTTTTATGCTCTTTCAATGGTTGTAACACAATAAGTAATCCTGTCAACTTCAGTCTACCTTCTTCTCTAAGTTCCTGAGAAATGCAATTTCAGATCAGAGGCAAAGTAACTCCTTGAAGTGCAGCAGTAACTTGCAAATACATTTCTATACATTTAGCTATCCCTCATATCTGTTAAATGTTCGGAGACTTAAAAACTACTGCTGAGGCATGAGCAGTATAATAGCACCCATAAGGCCCAGATAGCACAGAATCCACTACCTTCTCTCCAGACAGCCACTTAAAACTGGGAATAAAGCGTCTCACCCCCATTTTCTGATGTTCTAGTCTTTGGGAGAGTGGCACACCGCTGGTATGAAATACCCTTGACTGTTACTTATGTTCCCAATATTTTCTATTTCTGCTTCAAAATAAATAAAGAGGGGATGGTAAATATATTCCTTATCCTGTACATTCGATTGCTATCAGCAAAGAAAGAAAAGGAGAAAGAAAGAAGGAAGGATAAACTAACATTTCAAAACTATAATATAACCTGTCTCAGTATATATCCCTTCCAAGTCTCTTAAATATTTAAAACAATACAAAATTATATCTTCTGAATAATCATACTACAAGGGTCAAATACCAATAAATTCTTAGTGAACAAATATGTATAATATTTAATTTAATAACTTATGTCATAGTGATGACCCATAAAACAGTTCCTTAAAGAAACAACATTATGGTGTCCTGTGAACACATATCTCCAATGCTTGTATCAAAGAAGGGAACATTCGTATTGAATCTGTAAGTCATTACTTTGTTAACAGGCAGCATTCACAATAAATTAGTGTGATTTCAGGAACCTTTGGGGGGTCTAATTGTATAGTATCAAAAGAAATTTGAGTTCTTAAAACATTACCCCTTCTTTAGAAACAATCAACCAAAACTAAATCTTTCAATAATGCTATTTCAGTCACAGTAAGAGAATAATATGGAAAGCAAGAGAATATAATAAACATATTCAAAACTCAGTTTAGAAGCATTCTTGGAAAAAAATTGCAGAGAAAGCAAAACTATTATCCCAAGAAAACAATACTAATTCATAGCCTCTACTACTTTATTAATATGCATAGAAGTTATTTTTTTTTACTTCAGCTATAATTTTAGTTGATGCTCCATTTCATGGTCAACCAAATTTTGTGAGTCAAATTTTGAGTAAGTATCAGACTGTAGAATCTTCGAGTTTTGATAAAGGAAATGTGTACAAGTATGTAATGGGCTAAATATTTATAACCTCTCAAAACTTGCTTTTAAAATTCTAACCCCCAACATGATATTATCGAGAGACAATGCAGTTAAGATGTTAAGAGAACTTTCTAGAATGATAAGATACAAGTCAGCCACCTGTGTCTTTACTAGATCCCTGATCAATACTTGAGTGTCCAGGCCTTACTCTTGGCCTTCCAGCCTTCAATACGAGAGAAAGAATTTCTACAGATTGTAAGCCGTACAGTTTGTGCTCCTTTGCAGTCTTACCCAATTAAGACAGGTTGCATCAAGTAGACACCCAGGCAAAGCTTCAGGCATCTTGGAAGCCAGAACTCTCTTTTACAATAGAGCAATTGTCACACCATTATTAAAAAAATGAAATATCAATTTAAATACTAATTTGACCCAGTCTGCTTTTGCAAGTAAAGTTTGATTGGATGTGATCACATCCATTTGGTCACTAGTAGTAGTAGTATCTGCCCTCCACCAAAGGGCAGAGTTGAGAAGGCATCAGAGAGATCACCTGGCTCCCATGGTCTCAGGTATTTGTTATCTGTCTCTTTACAGGAAGGATTTGCCAATTCTTACCCTAGGTAACATGATAATTTCTTCTTGGACATAAACAGGATAAACATTATGTAAGAACTTTTGTTTTAGTTTCACATTAAAGCCATGAGAAAACAATATATATGTATTTTCAAAACCAAAAGGAGCCTATCATGACATCAAAATCCAATAAGTGAAATAAAAGAAGCACACTATGCAACACTCTTCTAACATGCAATTTGATCTACCTTACACAGCAGCTAGCAGGCTGTTGACATTACCTTTGAGCACCAGTTTCCTCTTTTCATAGGAAACATGACAAAGGACACTTACTAAGTGGGCAAGAAGCACCTAAGCAGCCAATTTGCTAAACAACCATGTAAGTTTTAAAGACCGAGGAAAATTGGGTATCCATAGCTTCCATTTTCATCCCTTTAAATGTTTAGCTTCTTGTATTAATGAACACTGAAAAGGTGCAAATTTACATTTTTGATTGAGAGTAAAATGCAATGGGGAGATTTAATCAAGGCAACTTAGGAGTCTAATTAATGCAATCAGCATTAGGTCGTGCAAATATGGTCATTGAATGCCATCGTGTAAAGCTGGTGACAGTGGGCTGCTGGAAACGTTGTCCCTCTTTTAAAGATAAAAGCAATAAAAGAAACAGAAACTGAGTGTCAAGTCCAGAGCTGGGTTGCTATTTCCATGCTTAGTGTTTCTTATTAGTCATTTATAGCTGTATCGAAACTATCTTATCTAGGTAAAATTCTTAATGCACTACATAACTTGCTAGAATCTTATGTCTGGAATGCTGTTTTGGAGTAATGTTTAAATGGATACTAGATACACATTATAGTTAACGTTTTGCCAATAAAAATGACTACTAAAGGTAAATTGTTTCTTCCTAGTATCAAAACACCTCAGAGTGCAGTACTTCATTAAACATGATCTTAGAAGCCTAAAAGAGAAAAGCCACATTTGTTTTTACTTCTCAATGCTGTCATATGTTCATTTTTTACCTCTTGAGTTTTGTAGGATTCAAGTATTAGAGTATTTGATCAAATCCAACTATTATTTCACTTTGGTCTCATTCAATAAAATGCCTATATGATTTAAAACCATGTAAATTAAAAGCAAACAACTGACTAAGAGCTTTAAATAAACCATGTGGATACCAAGGAAATTCCTTACCCCATATGTAATCTCCAGACTCTAACCTAGAGCTATGTGGGGTTTAGTTAATGATCTAGTGGTATGAGTCACTGGCAACAAGCCATTGTAGCACAATATATAGTACCTGAAACAGTTTCTAATGTGAGAATTATGTTTGCATCACATATTTTTCATGAGTATTTTAATGTGCTTATTTTTCAAAGGTGCTCATTTTTTTGTAATTGCTGTGATCTTAATACTACTTTCTACTGCTAACAAAATTACGTGTGCATATGTGAACATGGGAATGTATATGCATGCTCTTATGAATTGTTCCCTTTTGTGATATCATAAATGTGCAACAGAAAGGCTTGATGATATCCCAGCTTTCAGGAAAAGTAAAAGACTGGAAATACCAAGCATGTGTCAAACTTTAAAATTCATACTCATGAAACTTAGGGAATGTACATATTTTAGTACTGTTAAATACACATTATGTTTATTGCTACTCATTAGACCAACTCAACAAAAATTATGTATTTACAAAATTACTCTGGGGTAATGGGTAAAATATCATTGAGTTTTATGTTGTAGCTCCTTGACAAATGGCTTTCTGAAATGAAGGTTATAAATGTCTGTTTTTAGAG
The DNA here is from genome assembly GCF_950005125.1 of Chionomys nivalis. Taxonomy (NCBI): domain Eukaryota; kingdom Metazoa; phylum Chordata; class Mammalia; order Rodentia; family Cricetidae; genus Chionomys; species Chionomys nivalis. Next base: position 129,691,759 of record NC_080112.1, on the reverse strand, counting down.
GGTGGTGATGTTAGAAATTGACACTCAGTAAATGTCACATAAATATGCAACAGTGTTGTGATCCCATATCCCAGTCCTTCACACGATGGCTTCAATGCTCAGTCCCACTCACCATTGTAGTTTCTGCTATTGACCCAAAGCTGTTGATAAATATGTTGCAGGTAACATTTACAGGAGGCCCTGTAAGTTGAACAATAGAAAATTTGACAGGTTGTGTTCATAGCATAATTGAGTCACGTTTTTCTCTTGCCAGTGGCACTGTAGCACTTACCATGGTGGTTTCTGTGACTGATCCAAAACTGTTGATAAAAATATTGCAAGTAACGTTTACTGGAGGACCTGCAGAATGCAATAAAAATATTGCAATAGACATTGAAGCAATATTACAGCTCCATCAACATCTGTGGTTAAAGATGTAAATAAAATGAAAATGATGATGAGACTGTAAAGAAAAAAATGACTCAGAAGTGCATAATAACTTCCCAATAGTACTTTGAATAATGACAATTAAGCGATGACAACTTACCTCCAAAGAGTTTTGAATTTGGAAAATATAAGTTAAAATTATTTAGTTGAATTTATCAGCATAACTTTATGTGACAATAATCATTTGGTTGACTACTTTTCCTCAATCTTAAGATCATCAATGTTTTAGATATTGCCAATGGTAATGAAATAACCTGCATCAACACAGGGCTGAAATTAGGGGTCCAGGTGGAACTGGATCATGTCTTAATCAATGTGTTACTTTCATTCTTATAATGCCTCTGAATTTACCCCCTTTCTTCTATATACCCTCTGATGTGAAAAAAAAGTGTACAGAAATACAAAACAAACTAAATGAACTTACATTAAGACATAAACACATGCACATGCAGAAATGTCATTGAATATCTGTACTCTTGCCAGAGTAGATCTGGTGTTAAGCGATGACTGCCACATTGTCTACCCTTATCTCCAGAGGGGTGAGACTAGACTCCCACTACCCTTCGTTTCTTCTTGCCTTTTGTCAACAGGTAAGTCACTATCTGATGGTTCCTTGCTTTATGTTTTTCTGAGGAATATGTTTATTGCCTCTGTGGGCATTTCCCCAAATTCTTAATGAGATAGAAACATCCTTTTGCAAACCATCTATCCACACACTGCTTTTTTCTGCAGAAATGCATCCCTCTTTATTTGACAAATTTTTATGAGTTGAGTCCAAGCGACACCTTAGTTGGCTTTGTACCTAACCAGCCTGTAAGCTCTGAATGAAGAGGAGTTTGGCATGAAGCCTTCCTAAAAAGCTTGTAGGAAAAAATTAGTCTTTCTTTTTCTTAGCCATACAATTCTATCACAAATCTATTTTCTGCTAGTAAGAAATAAATTAGACAACGAGGGGCATGACATGAGAATTTGTATGTGTTTGCTTTTCCCCCCTCTCACCATATTTTTTCTCCTCTCACCACAAAGAAATACTTATGTTTAGGTCAGCTTATTGAGTACATTTTTTTCCTGTTATTTTTTTTATTAATTAATTTATTTAATTATTAAAGATTTCTGCCTCTTCCCCGCCACCACCTCCCATTCCCTCCCCCTCCCCCAATCAAGTCTTCCTTCCTCCTCAGTCCAAAGAGCAAGCAGGTTTCTCTGCCCTGTGGGAGGTCCAAGGACCACCCACCTCCATCCAGGTCTATTAAGGTGAGCATCCAAACTACCTGGGCTCCCACAAAGCCATTACGTGCAATAGGATCAAGAACCCATTGCCATTGTTCTTCAGTTCTCAGTAGTCCTCATTGTCCATTATGTTCAGCGAGACCATTTTATGAAGTTTTATGAAGCAAAATAGAAAGCAAATGAGAGAACAAGAGTATACCAGGTGTAAAGCCATTAAAAAATGTGCTTCAAACTCACTTTACACTATTATAACATTTTAAACAGGAACTTGAAATTTCAAACTTTGGTTATGAAAGTGTAATAAATTTCCTTTTTGTCTGGTCTCCCCAAATGTCTTGGAAACCTTCAGAAAGTTGAACCATACAATCATTTGTTTTCTTCCTACTAACTGACAGTGTGGATGTGTTTTTGCAACCTAAAATAATTTTTAAGCTATTAAATCCTAAGCACATTAACATCGTCAAGTTTGGAAGCCTGGCGACATAGCTTAATAGGTAAAGTATTTTCCTGTGTGTCCAAGGACTCCAGTTCAAACCCTGGAAAGTGAATTTTCCAAAAGCCAGGTGCATTGGCTCATGCTTGTAACACTGGCATGAAGGAATTGAAGACAAGGAAAACCTTGGGAATCCCTGACCAAACAGCACTAACCTACTTTGGGAGTTGCACGTCACTGAGACACCCTGTCTCAACAATAGTGGACGTGAAGAACAACACTGAGGTTGTCCTCTGTCCTTAAGATACATACAAATGCCTGCATGTGTATCTACATACATAAACATGTACAAACACATTGTTTGCCTTAATCCCCACAAGAGATTTTCTTGCTCCTTAGTATCCGACATTTTCAGTCCTGGGTATTTTGTTTGAAGTTACATTCATATTTACACACAAAAACCTGGAAAGAAAAAAAAAACTTGGAAAGAAAAACCTGGGGATAGTGAGCTATTATAAAGGTAAGGGATTAACATATACATGTGGTAAGACCTGACACATAAAAAATCTCTCTGTGTGTCAGTGAGCTTTGTATGTCATCCCTCAGTGGGGAGGTAATGCTTGCACTTTACAGATGAGAAAAGCTGAGACATAAAAGTAGTTCCCTGTGATGGTGAGCATTAACAGTCATCCTAGGTTGACACAATTCTAGGTTGACCCAACCTTGAATCACCTGCAAAGAGGGGCACAGTGAAAGCCTGTCTTCATCAGGTGGACCTGTGAGCATGTCTGTGATGGATTTTTTGACTACTTTAATTGATGTGGGAAGACCAAGCCTACATGTGGGCAATACCTTCTCGTAGCAGCCCTGAAGAGGATACTTTCTGCTCACTTGACCTTCATTTATTTACTAATTATCTATGCTATTGCTGCATCTCCTGGTTCCTTCACTGATATGATGAGAAGCTTCTGCAGGCTTCCAAGGTGGACTGCAGACCAGTGGCTCTTTAGAAATCTGATGGAGAAGGGTCATCTGTCTATGTGTTACTTTCATTGGTTAATAAAGAAACTGCCTTGGCTTTTGATAGGACAGCAGCTTAGATAGGCGGAGTAGACAGAACAGAATGCTGGGAGGAAGAAGGCAGTGGGGCAGACGCTATAGCTATAGCTCTCCTCTCTAAGATGGACGCAGGTTAAGATCCTTCCCAGTAAGCCACCACCTCATGGTGCTACACACATTATTAGAAATGGGTTAATCAAGATGTGAGAATTAGCTTGTAAAAGGCTAGAGCTAATGGGCCAAGCAGTGTTTAAAAGAATACAATTTGTGTGTTCTTATTTCGGGTATAAAGCTAGCCATGCGAGGGCCGGGTGGGAACGCAGCCCACCGCTCCTCACTACAGAAATCCTCCAGGCCATCAATGCCAAAGAGACTGTTGAAGCATCCAGCCTCATGAATTGAACAACTACTGGATTTTCAGGCTCTTTGGTGTGAGATGGGCATTGATGAATTACTCCAACTGTATAGTATAGCTATACGTTCTCCCTTATTATATATTTATTTCATCATTTTTGTTCTGATTAGACATTTTAATTGTCAAAAACATGCTCTTAGATGTGATCACCAATAAAATGACAGTTCTCTATAACACGGAGAAAGAAAAAATTAACCTCTCTAACTGATTCATTAGCAAGATGATGACATTCCAGTGAATTGGATAAGAATGAGACAGAAAATTTAATATAACTATCTAGACCTTCTAATCACTCTCCTCCCCAAATACTTCCCTTTCTTGTTCCCATCATCTTTTGCAAGAAGGCTACTTGTTGGTTCCCAGCTGGCTTAGCCCCAAAATAATCAAACAGAAACTATATTAATCAAATCACTGCTTGGCCCATTAGCTCTAGCTTCTTATTGGCTAACTCTTATATCTTAATTTAACCCATTTCTAGTAATCTGTGTAAGCCACAAGGCTGTAGGTAAAGTTCGGCATCTGTGTCTGGCAGGGCTCCATGGCTTCTCCCTCACTTCTTCCTTCTCCCAGCATTTACTTTAGTTTTCCCTGCCTACCTCTATTCCCTGTGCAGGCCCAAGACCGTTTCTTTATTAGCCAATGCTATTCACAGCATACAGAGGGGAATCCCAGAATCTCTTCTTATAGTTTTGGTTGCGAGCCTAGACTTTTAACAGCTGAGCCACCTTTCCAGTCCTCATTGTCTCTTCTTAACACCCTCCTTTTCATCTCACTTGCATTCCTCCTTTACTCTTTTCTCTTTTTCCTATGAGATTCAGCAATCTGCCTTTACTCCGTAAATAGACTCTGTTGAAATATTAAATTTGCCTACTCATGCCCATGAGATGCCATTCCATTTATTTATGCATTCATTAATTTATATCATTAATATTTTGCATTTTCCAGTGTACAAACATCCATCTTGATTTAACATATACGTAAGAAGTTATTGAAAATGAACTTTTGTGGGTAGTCTGTAAGTGTGTGTACAGGTGAAAGCATACAAGTGTATAGGTCAGAGAGTAGCCTTGGGTGTCATTCCTTACACAATTTTCTCTTCTTTTTGAATTTGGGTTCTTTCCTTGGCCTGGAGCTTTACCAGATAAGGCTAGACTAACTGGCCAAAAAGCTACCAGGAGTTCACCCATCTTTGCCTCCCATCTCAGTATTGCTGAATTTCCATGATCATGTATACCTGGGATTTCCACTATGCATACAACTGTACATGACTTTATACTGCTTCTGGGAACCAGAATTCAAGTCCTCATACTAGCAAGACCAGAATGTTACCAACTGAGTGAGTTACACACTCCCCTGCTTTTTTCTTACTTTCCTATTCAAATATTTTCATAGAATTTTACAGAATATAGAATTGATTTTTGTACATTGTATGGTGATCCTTATGTTGCAATTTTGCTAAATGCTTTAGTTCTAGTAGCTTTCATTCAGATGCTTGGAAGTTTTTCTATACATCTGATGCTATCCTTTGTAAATGAAAATAATTTTACTTCCTCATTTTGAGCTTGGAAATATGATAATATTTCTGTTTTTCTTGTTATGTTGTTATTGATAAGACCTCCACCTCCATGCTGACAAGCAGGTATGAAACAGAAAATTCTCTTTTTCTTGATCATGGCATAAAGTCTTTCAGTATTTTCTCAGGGATAGCTTACATTTAGATCATGTTGCTAACTGTAGGTTTTGGTAAATGCTCTTCATCAAGTTGACGAAGTTCCCTTCTGTTCCGGACTTCCTCATTGATTTTTAATCCATAAATGATTTTGAATTCTACAAATGCCTTTTCTGCATCAGCTGAAATTATCATGAAACTTTTTTCCTTAGTCCATTAATACATATTACTTTGAGTTTTTATGTTGGGTCATTCATTTTCTATTCTTTGGAAGAACTGAAAAAGATTTTATGTAAACTCTTTAAATATTTAATAGAACTCAAAAGAAAAGCCATTTGGTTCTGAAGTTTCCTTTGTTGAGAGAGTTTTGATTAGTGTTTCAATCTTTTTAATTGTATGTCTGTTGGGACTTTCTAGTCAATACTGAATCTATTAGGTAATTAGTGTATTCTAGGTGTGTTTTTAAATTTCACATAGCTATATAAATTGTTTCTAATCTTTAAAATACCTTTTCTTTCTACAAAGCCCACAATGGCTCTATTTAATTCTGATTTTCTTTATTTGCATTATTTCAATTTCTTTCCTTTCTCAGCCTAGCTAAATATTTGCTGCTTTTTTGCTTCTGTTGAATTATGAAAGACTAAATTTTGGTTTTGTTATCCTCAACTGTTTTTCTATTCTATGTTTTTTGTACTCTAATATTAAATTCATCTTAAGGGTTTGGATTTAGTTTTCCCTTCTTTTTCTAATCATTGAAGTATAAATATAGTCTATTAATTTGATATTTTCTTCTTTTTAATAAGGACATTTAGATTATAATTTGTTCTTTAATCTCTGCCTTTCTTGCACTATGTAATTTTTTATATTGTGGTTCATCTCTTTTTTATTTAGATTCGTGAGTTGTTTAAGAATGTTTTTATTTCTAAAACCTTATGAAATTTGCAGTTTTCTGTGTATTACTGATCCTTAGTGTTCCTACCAACCTTGGTTGGAAAAGATACTTTTAATGATTTCAAACATCAACAGTTTATTGAAACTTACTTTACATCTCTGAAAACTATTCTGGGTGTAATTGAGAAAAGCTGGGTGGTGGTGGCACATGCCTTTAATTTTAGTACTGGGGAGGCAGAGGTGGGCAGATCTCTGTGAGTTCGAGGCCAACCTTGTCTACAAGAGCCAGTTCCAGGACAGGCTCCAAAGCTACAGAGAAACCCTGTATCGAAAAACCTACCAAAAAAAAATTGAAAGTATAATCTATTGCTGTTAGTAGAATGCTTTGTGTATGTCCTTTATATCGAGTTGGTTTAAAATTTTGTTCATGTCCTCTATTTCCTTACTGATCTCTCTGTGGATATTATTTCCTATATTGAAAATGGTGCATTGAGATATTATATAGAAATATTTGTTTCTTCTATCAAGTCTATTGGTATATGTTTCATCTAGGTCAGAATTCTTGTGTATGCTATTAAAAAGTTCAACAGGCCTGTGTGTTTTTAGATATAAAATAATGCTAACAATAGAGGTAATGAGACAATCAATATATAAACTATGAACTAAAAACCTGTATTTAATCATTCTATTTTGTTTACTTTTGGAGTTGAGATTCGTATTAGTATTGTTTCAAAGAGGGATTTGAACAGAATCAGTTTAGTGATGGTAAATGCTATGATTAAGAAAATTTGTAGAGGGGCTAGAGAGATGGCTAATCAGTTAAGTGCCCTTGATGTTCTTGCAGAGGGCCTGGGTTCAGGTCAGCTACCTGTAACTTCAGCTCTAGAAGCTACAGGTGACTGTAACTCTTCCATCCTCTGTGATCACGGTGATCACATGCACACCACATATACACATCTATACATGAATAAAAGTGAATGGGAAATTAAAGAATATTTGTTGAAAAATTAATAATCAGATATAGAATTGCATACATTTGGAATTGTTCTGTCTTCTTGGTGAAATGACCCTTTTGTTAACATACATCATGTTCTCTTCAAATATTCCTGTATTATTCATAGTCAATTTCAAATAGTCTTATTTGTATAAAATTATATGTATAATATAATATATATTTATCTTCACCAGAGCTTTCTAGGCTAACAAGAAACATATAACTTAAAAATGTCTATGCTATATTTTATTTAAAAGTAAGCATCAAGAAAGGATCTTGCAAGACATCGAAACAATTAGTCACTAATGTTTAGTTTTGTCCCAGATATTTTCCAACATGAGTTTTTGGTGAAAGATTATTTGCAAGCAAAGAACAGTCTTTGAATTCCAGGATGAAAATGTCATGTTTTTCTTTTTTTGTCACAAATAGACAAGTATGACATTTTCATTTTTCATTTTATTTCTTGTAAATAATTTAACATGTCTTCAAGTATCACAATTGCTTTGGTATGAGTCTCTTGCACGGAAATGGAAAATTAAATGCTGTATATAGAAGCTAAATTTCCTGTGAAATAAGATATTTTCGTCTAACAGATTAATCATTGCTGTTAGCTCAAGATATAAAGAAAAACCAATTCACAGATGATTTGAAAATATGTAGATATAAGTGTTAGAACTTTAATATCTGGACACAAGTAAGCATTACTTATTATGATTTTTTAATGTTACATGGTGTGTTGATGCTTGTGAAAAAAAGAAGGTCTTGGAAAATAGTTGGACTGTAAGGGGTACTGTCTTGTCATAGTGGAAATCACTTAGTGATAAGATATTTAAAGCACATAATTTGAAAAAAAGTAAAATTGAAAATGTCATTATCATACGTTAGAAATAATTTAAGCAATTGTAATAATTATTATAATTCACCTTGAATTAACTATATACAATTGGTTAATCTATCTATACTTTCATGAAGGACAAATTTTTCAGAGATAAAGAATAGCCTGATTATTACTAAACCATTAGTTTCAGAGTGGCTATATTACTAGAAATGAGGAAATTTCCATGCATTGTAATGAATGAATCCATATGAACATGTATGTTTTTCTCACTGATGGCTACTAGTTATCAATTCATTCTATGCAAAGTTATTGACAGAGAGGCACATGACTTTGATGGATCTCAGAGAATTTGAAAATGTTAGAAAATTACTGGGAGCTCACCAACTCCAGTGGGACTGGGAAGGAACAAGCATAGGACCAAGCTAGTCCCTCTGAATGTGGTTGACGGTTGTGTGGCTGGGGCAGACTGAGGGGCCACTGGAGGTGGCACTGGGATTTCTCTCTACTGCATGTACTGGCTTTTGGGGATTCTATTCTCTTTGGATGTACACCTTTCTCAGCCTAGATGTAGTGGCGAGGGCCTTGGACCTTCCACAGGGTAAAGTGCCCTATTATCTCTTAGGATTAGAGGGGGTGGGTGAGAGAATATGTGGAGGGAATGGGAGGAGGGGAGGGAGTGGGAATTTGGATTTTTTTTTTGTAAAAGAAATCTAATAAAAATTGCTATCATTGAATGCTATGGATTTCTCCATGTTTTGAAAAAGAAGAATAAGATGGAGTACACCATTTCATGTTGGGTGGCTGCTTTTTGTTATTTTTGTTTTGAGTTCTTCTACGTAGTCTTGATGTATAGCCCAAGGTGGCCCACAAATCAAGCAACCTTCTGTCTCTGCCTTTCAATTACAATCATGAAATACCGTGCCTTACTTTAGGATGAACTCTTTAAAGAAAGAAAGTGCATTAACCAAGCAAGGGAGCATCAAGTATAAACTGATTCTGTCTTGAATGCAGACTTTGAATCATTTTAATCAAAAGTAGATTTGAAGTATGGTGGATACAAGTTTGTCTTCTCTTCAGTGCTAGTTCTGATTATTACCAGCTGGGAGGAGATTGGGGGTAATGACAACAATACATTGCATGAGGAAAAGTATTTTCAATAAAGGTAACTATTAAAAAACAAAGCAGTGTCATAAACCTCACATGTTGTGTTTTCTCATTGTGAAATTAAATTCTAAATTAAATTGGCAGACCTTTGTTGAAATTGATGTACTTTACTCTTAGACACCTCCAGTCCCCCATAGCATCAAGTATTTACTGAGTGCCCATTATATGTCATTGTATTTGATCTAGTTCTCGTTTATAATTAGTTGGTGAACTGGGGAACTAAATATGAGAAATTCAAGCATTAATGATGAGTCAAAACAATTTGCAGAAAATCTCTTGAATCATTCTGTTAGAAATGTCAGCTGAAACAAGAAAAAAGCATACTCTAAACCAAGCATTTCCAAGGGACATTTCTCAAATGAGTAAACTGTTGCCCTTTTGCTTATTGGAAGACCATAGTGACCATAAACTGGCTATTAGTGTTTGGGGAGATTCAGAGTACTTTGTTTGTTGTTCAAGGTCCATTTCGTGTTTTGAAGAGCTTAGAAACAAATGAGACCTTTAGGCTTAATTAGTAGATGTAATCTCTATATATTTCTGTTTATGTCATAATAAAATGTCATCTGATAGAGAAGTGTTGAAAAACATAAGGTTCCTACTGTCTTGGGATTACTTAAGATAAGAAATGAAGATCCATTTGCCCTGAAAAATAGACAATTTTAAATGCTGCGTGAAAGCAGTGTAGAAATAAGTGGACCTGAGAATTTCACATGAACGCGAATGACACATTTCCCTTCATTTTAGGAAGTTACACTAATAGAATTAAACACCACTTTCTTTTGTTAATTGAATTCTCTACTACTTTCCAAAATGAATAGCAAGTTCATCAACTTGTTAGGTGTTAGCAAATTGAAAATAGAATTTTGGTATTAATAATTTGTAAAGAAGAAAGTATTCATATAATAATCATTCATGGATATGAAATAAACATTTTCTTCTGTGTTTGCTGCTCTCATTCTTTTAAATCTAATGATACATTCTTAATTTTTTTTATTATTCGATGTATCATCTTTCTTTGCACTTCCAAAATCCTAGATGCTTTTCCAAGTTGTGCTATTCTCTATTTTACCTTAAATTTCTCTAAGATTTCTGTAGTGGGTTCTATACAGGTCATGGCTTGAATCTGGCTTATTGGTATGCTCCCCAGAGTGTTCAGTATGTTTTGATCACATATTAGCACTAAATAATGTATGTTATTGACAAAAAGTATAGCGTTTGTGTGAGAAAACAAGAGCTGTATTTATTTCTTCACCTTCAAAGGGTAATTCACTGGAAAGGTAATCCACGTAGCTTAGTGGTGAAGTAAGTGCTTGGCATATGTGGAGTTTCCTGAGTTCGATTTCTATCCCTCCTCCCCACAAGTAATTCATTTAAATCGATACTGTTATCTGAGCCTGTGAGATCACAGGAGATCTCTATGTTGTCTCTGTAAAGCACGCAACAGAATGAAGAAACTGCGGCAAAGCATGCTAATCACTGACGGGAAACATGCAAATGTGCTCCTTTGAAGCCTCTATGGAGTTTCTCTGGTTGAGGTGGGGATTAGCAAACTTCATGACTGTCTCCCTCTCCACCACTACACCCTGGAATACCACTCGAAAGTCATAAACGCTGGGTTTAATGCCACGGCTCTACTATACACCGTGTGACTACTTAATTTGGAGGCTATTTAATTACTCTGAGCTCCAGTTTCCTGTTTTAAAAGATAAAATATCGTCTCTCTACCAAATTCTCATATTGGCTGGGAGAACAGAACGAGATCTTGTAAATGAACTGTCAGAACTTTTCTTCCTATCCTTTCTCCTACCAAGAAGGACCTTCTTTAGAAACTTTGAGATTTTCTCTTGATGCAGCCATCCCACCCTGAAGGCACCCTGTCTAGATGCAGAATTTCCCTTTATTTGACAATAAGTTCTTTGCTCTGCTCTGCACTTTGATTTCCCTCCTTTATCCTCACAGTGTTAATGGAAAGGCCTGGAATTTGAAAGAGTATAAACTGTGGAAAAAAAACATCTGACCACCCCTAGTGGATTTTATATTATAAAATCTAACATTCTGAATATTGAGAGAAAATGCCCTTCAATGAAGAGCTATGCATTTTCTTTATTACGTATCCTTTTTCCCTTTAATGTACCGCTGTGTAGATATATCACTGGCAGGAATGCAAACTTGTCTTGGACATGTAGACCCTGTTCTGTAAATGTTCGAGTAACTTCCCCATGCCAGTGGGAGAGGTAAGGTCTTGCCTTCCTTTCCATATGCATTTCACTATTTTTTGTTTGCTCCAGTTCTTTGGAATTTCTTTTGAATTGGCAGTACCATCTCTCTGGTTTCCTAAATTGACTGGCGAATTAACTAATTTTAAAATATGTTTTGATTTCATATTTGTAAGAGAGTCATGGTTTTATATGATTTTGTAAATTTGTCTTTGAATGTAAAATTCTCCAAACAGAGTCTATCCGTCTTTGGGAGGCTGAGGCTCAGAGCCAGGCTTTGGAAGCTTGGAGACCTACATTTTGTTCGAGACTGTTGCACTGCTAGGCAACACACCACTCTTGATTTAGCTGTCAAAAGAAATCATGAAGCACTATGCCTGCCAATGAACAGGATCTATGCTCAGATTTCCCTCTTCTGTCCCTCTGTGGCTTCCACAAATGGAGACCTGTTTTCTGCTTAGGCATCATGCACCATTTTTCTGAGTGTGATAAGGTCACCACTGGACTGTTGGGAAACAGGTTTTCTGGGTCAGCAGGAAATCTAAAAATAGAAGTCAGAATTCCTGATATGTACTCTTCTCTACTAACAACTAGGACTGCTGCCTTGGAGTCACCGTGTTTACAAGTGCTCACATTTGACTAATGAATCCCCAGCACTTAGGGAGCACAGCACTTCCAGGCCTTAGCTCATGCTATACCCTGCTTCTCTGTAATTTGGTCTCATATAGAGTGATTATTTTGCCTTAAGTCGAGGACTGAGGTGAAAGTAGTTCATTATAAATGTAAATAATAATCTGAATAGAAAATAAGTGAGACTGAGTAGAAAAGGCAGGCAGACAACGAAAGTGTAAATAATAATCTGAATAGAAAATAAGTGAGACTGAGTAGAAAAGGCAGGCAGACAACGAAAGATGAGGTGATATGTTCATTTTTCTCTGATAGCAAATGAAGTCATTCTTTCTGTGATAACTCTAGAAGCCATTATAGACATACTCCTGGAATATTCTTCCCAAGGAAGAAGTAGTTTGGCTACTTTGCATCAATTCCCATTACTCACTGAGTAAGAGGTCTCTTTAAAGTCATTAAATTCATCTTCATTTCTTGTCCAACACAAGGATGTGGCTTAGGTCAGAGAAGACCCTAGAACAGTGGCTTTCAACCTGTGGGTTGCATCCCCTTTGGTAAACATTTATCTCCAAACATACTTACATTACATTTTATAACAGTAACAAAATTAGTTATGAAGTAGCAATGAAAATATGTTTATGGTTAGGGGTCACCATAGCATGAGGAACCGTATTAAAGAAAGGGCCACAGCATTAGGAAAGTTGAGAACCACTGCCCTACAGCAAAGAATGGAGTTGCTACCTTTCGAATGTCAAACTGCACATTAATGTAGTAAGGGATTAGAGACATGAATGAAATACTAAAAATGTATTCTATAAGGCTCTGAGGTTGCCAAAATAGATACAACACCTGTATTCAGTTAACTCATAATTTGTAATATGATGGCATGAATCAGATTTAAATTTAATATGATAATAAGAATGTTATTTGAAAGGAACAGATCAAAAGAATCAGTGAACACATGCTGTGAAAGCAGAGGATGTATTCCTTTCAGGAGATTAATATAGCTCTTTGTATGTAGGGGAGAAGGAAGACTATATATACCTACTTATGCACATATATATGTATCTATATATATCTATGTCTATATATCTCCAAATGTAACCAGTAACTGAACTCTGGATATGCATTGTCTTCATTTCATATTATCTGTCAAATTTGAAATATCTAAATTTTGCACAGAGATGTTTAAAGTGATAAAGAATCTAAATCCTTATTTGATATACTTCTATATCCACAATATGATGTGATCTGTGGTACTGAACCAAAAAGAGATTTCCCATTAATATAAAGAAGTCAAGTAACCTCTCATTCACTAGATAGTATTTACTCTTGAAGTGGAGGAAGTTATTCTCTCACTAGATGTGTTCCTATTGTGGGCTCATGTAACCAGAAAAATCTTTGAACTCAAGACGTCTATAATTAGAAAGCATGAAACTTTGGGTATTTTGCCAAATGAACAATATGGCGTTTGTATCTGTGGTTTTTTCATACTGGAGACCAGATTTGTTGAGACTTTAAAAGACTATTTTGCATATTGTACCAGGCACAATAATGCATCACTGTAGAGAAGTGAATGTTCTTTATTTTTTTTTAAAGGCCAATTTTCTATCCCCTCAGGTGATAGTGATAAGAAGTCTGCTCTGCCAAAAATTAAATAAATGTCCCAATAAAATCTCTTTGGAGATGAGCCTAGGCTAGAACACACTTCATCAAACATTCATCTTTGGTCAAGTGTGCCGTGTACTTGCAAACAGCTGCCACTATTAGCTTGTCTAGGCCACCTTAAAGAGCTCTATGGTGGCTGCATATGGGGCCTCCATCATCAGACTGCCTGGAGTTGACTAGTTGTTCACTGTGCCAGTCCCAACAATTCTTCAGATTAATTTCTGGATTTAGGAAGCAGGGACTGCTTAGTAACTGAACTTACTGGGTTTACAGAGGATCAATGCAAGTAGCCACAGAACACAGCTGAGATTTTTAACCTCAACTGGTAAGTTGACGAGGTCTAGAATGACCTTTGAGATAGACCTCTGCAACCTGTGAGGGCATGACTGTGGGGCATTGTTTTGATTAGGTTAGCGATGTGGGAAGACTCACCCAGTGTGGGTACAACCATTCCCTAGTCTGAGATCCTAGGCTGACCTAAAGGGAGAAAGCAAGCTGAACATGTGCTCCTTGACTGTAACTGCAATGTGACCAGCTTTCTCCAGCTGCCACTGGTATGACTTCCTTACCCTTCCTTCCTTCCTTCCTTCCTTCCTTCCTTCCTTCCTTCCTTCCTTCCTTCCTTCCTTCCTTCCTTCCTTCTTTCCTTCCTTCCTTCCTTTCTTCCTTTCTTCCTTCTGTCTTCAAGTTGGTTTTGTTTGAGGCATTTTATCACCCCAATAGAAAAGTAACTATGACAAAAACTATCATGATGCCCGGCATCTGTAACCCCATTCATTAGCTGAAATCCTCATCTTCTCCCTCTTCTTTAGACTTCCCCTATTGAATTTTCACTTGGAATGCCTAATATCCATGATAGAATTCCACATGTAGTTGTGGTTACATGATTTTATAGATAAGGGCTTAAATTGCTCAGTGTTTTACATCTGCTCCTTTGTTTGTTCAGGAAGGTTATGCCTTTTTATAAGGACTCAGAGTATCAGTTACAGTTTCTAGAAATGTTCAATAGTTTAAGTCGTTCTCCCAAATAGTTTTGTAGTCAATATGTACCTTGTTACAAGGTGTATTTAACTTTGTATACAAGCAGCAAGTGATAGAGTTGCTTAATGGAAGACTAAGTCAATTTCCAAACACAATCTTATTAGTTCTGACAGAACAGGACTCCAACAAAATCTCAGAGCTTCCTCTACCCTGTTCCCTAAGCAAGCCTGAAATTTATGCCTATGTCATAAAATAATACAAAATCAATAGATTTATGGACTTCAGACATAATTTAGAACTTCCTCTCCCACTATGTCCTAATGATTAAAAATATGAGATTAAAATATTCCCAGGGCCCAGTCAATTATTCTGTGAGATAATCCATTGGAGTAGATTAAAATGCCATATTGTAAATCATGCTTCATGCCATCATCAGAATTTTACTGGAATGTTTAAGAATGATTTTTTTTCTGAAAGATGTAATAAATGATTAAAATGGCATTCTCAGAATTTTTACTGTATATATGTAAAAGGTAATATGTACTTGTATATAGAATGTATATATAATCCATGAAAGTAGCAGCATCTGTGTGTTCCTACCCCTTTCCTCAACCATGTACTGTTTCCTGCCATCACCACCTCCCAACATACAAACTAGTTCCGATACATCCCAAGGAGAAAGCTTTTGGGTATTTGGAGATAAATCAGCTTTGCTTGTTCACTTAATTATTCATCAAATATTTACAAAGGATTAATAATATGCTCAAATCTCAGGATATAATGTTGAATAATAAACAGATCTTGAGGCAAAACACTCCAAAGTCCTCTACAGGCCTGTAGACTCACAAGCCCTTAACATGGCTCTGTAATTAAGTAACGGATACAAGACTCACTCATGAAGTCAATGTACAACGCACCACATCCACTAATAGTAATAAGGAAACCAGATGGCCAGGGATCAAAAGCTATTTCTGTGCTCCTATTTGCTCAGGGAGTCTGGTGGTTAATTTCTATTGACAACAAACTAGGATTGGATCACGTTCCTAGGATCCAAAACAATTTGTGTGCTTGTAAATGATTGTCTGGATCAGGTTAAATGGTGTGGGAGAACCAATCCTAAACACGGGCAACACCACGGCATGAGATGGGGTCCTGAACTAAATAAACATTTAGAAAACAATTTGCAAGCCAATATTCATCAGTCTCTGTTCCTTGACCAAAGAAAGATTGAAACTAGTCACCCTTCTCCAGCTTCTCTGCCTTGCCCGCTGTCTTATTTATGGCTGTGAGGAGACACCACGACCATGACAACTTATAGAAGAAAGAGTTTAGTGGGGAAGTTTATAGTTTCAGAGGGTAAGTCTATGAGCATCAGGGCACAGGGCATGAGAGCAGGCAGGCAGGAATGATGCTGGAGCAGGAGATGAGAGCTTAAATGTTGACACAACAACCACAACAGAGAGACAATAGAATGATGTGTGTTTTTTATACCCAAGGTAATTCTCATTAAAACCTCAAAGCTTCCACATTGCCTCCACCACCCTACAAACCTAATTAAATGGTTCCTTCCTTAAGATGTTTTTGTTAGGTATGTTGTCACAGCAATTGTAAAATAATATAATATAATATGCATTCTCTTTCCTGATCTGTATAAATAATTGTCACATGTATGTATTTTTCTATTGTTGTTGGGAGAACAAAATGAATTAATATGCAATACAGTAGGAGTTTAATGCATAGGAAAATTCAATTGTTATAAGCTGAAGATGTTCCTATTAAATATTTCAGACTCTTCAATGAAAATGGTGTAAAATATATGATGAGTGCAATGATGAAGGGCAGAGAATCCAGTTAAGAGTTTTGATAGAGTCCCTTCATACCCCTCCCGCTTTTATTTGAGAATTGTGCATAATACTTTATTCTTCATCTTCTTGGTCATCATATTTAGCACATAAAATACAAATTATCTTCCTGATCAGTAAGACAACCTGAGAGTAACTTTAGTACAAACACAAGTTATGGTGTTTCTAAACTTATAAGCACACCCTGAAAAAAGGCAGACAAGTATCAACATATTAACAGTCTCATGCTCTTTGTTGACGACAATGACTGCACCAAGAAGACATTTAAGCTATTAAGCCATGTCTCTGTGTCAAATGGCAGAGTACAGCTTCACCAAAGATAGAGAAGCCATTGGACATGAACTTCCACTGAATACTTTCCTCTCCACTCCCATCCATTATCAGAGTAAAGAAATCTTTTCCCTCCAGTATAAGAAGGATTCTATCTACTCTATAAGACTGAGTCTTCCTGTTCCTTTGACACTCCCTTTCCAGCACTCGTCCTCTCTCTTGTGCTGTTATTTTAAATCTCCTCTTTCTGTGTTCAGCCTTATAAGCTCACTGACAGGAAGGAGGTAAGAACAGTTGCCAATAGGGAGACTCAATTCAGCAGAACTTCCTGGCAATACAGGCATATAAAATGTTAAGTAACTATTATTCAGGTACCATTGTATTTATGTACTAAATACTTGGGATGCTTACGAAAGAAGTTGCCAGAGTGAGTAAATTATGCTTAATTAAGTAAGATACCATATCCATGCAGTAAATGCTTCTTAAGCAATGTATATGGGAAATAAAACCTGTTTGCCCCCAAATGTGTGATATATTAAAACAGTATGGATAGTAAAGGTTCAGGCTATAATGCCAAATGTGTGGCATATATTTAATAATTGTCCACAGATACAAGAATACACTTAGTCGGCATAACCATTTCTTTAGTTCTTCAAAAGACACAGAAACCTGGGCTTACAAAGACAAATTAGATTAAACCTCTAATAGAAAGGTGAACAGCTGCTTTAAAAATGCATTCAATAAAGTGCTGTAGATAGAGACTAAGTGGCCCTGTCACCATTTTTAATGACACACATCCCTCTCCATCCTAAGCTTTAAACATCTGGGAAGATAATGTCAGCCTATGTGTCATAAAAATAACTTCTTCCTTCTTCTAAACAAGAATTCAACAAAATTCTGGCTGTGTTTTACCCAAGAAAATGCAGTAAAGAGCTAGATAATACACAGGAGTAGACTTCATGAATTTTAAATGAAACAAACATTGGTGGATTGAATATTTTAGTTGAGTTGCTCATATCCAAGTTTGTTCAGTCCAGAATTTGTGATTAAATATTAGTATTATCTACCTATTTATTTATTTAGAAAATGCTTATTGAATGCTCACTGACTGCCAGTGCTGAAGGTAGCACGGAGAATGAAATATGTGCAATTCCACGCTTCCTACTATTCTAGAGTTGAGAGAGAGAGAGAGAGAGAGAGAGAGAGAGAGAGAGAGAGAGCGCAAATGTGCTGGGGGCAAGGAGAGATTGGTGATTCTAGAACTTATTAGGATCCCATGGGAAGAAACAAATTATGTGAAATATTCCATGTGTGCATTTATGTGCAACTTGAGAATAGCCTTTAATCAATAACTGACACAGAAGGAAATGAGAATGTTTTGGATTTGTTTCCAACCAGGGCAGCTATGGAGTGTGTCTCCCATTCTAGATTTCTCTTCAGAAGTCTAACAAAGGCTGTGGATTTCTCTTAAAAGGTCCAGCAGAGGCTATAAATTTCTCGTAAAGGGTCTAGCAGAGGCTGTGGTCCATTGGACCTTATCTGAGATGATGTAGCTTCTTAGTTTTCATTCTCGTCCATTTTTTTTCACTCTCATATCCATTGTTCTTGGTTGTTAATTCATAGTAAATCATTTGCACACAATCTTTACTCTAGGGAAAACCAGCCTCGGGCAGATAAAAAAATCACAAACCTAACCATAAAGACCATTATAAACCAATGTGCAGGTATATGGAATTGGTGTGGAAGTGGGCAGAAGTCCGAGAAGAATGTCAAGAGTCGTGAGAGGTCTAAGAAAATGAAGGAGACTAAGATTTCGAAACTCTACATACCCTCGGCTGACAGTTCTGTTTCCTTTCTGTGTGCATTCAGATAAAGATACAGCCAATCAGGCCCTCCAGAGCAGCTGCACTATGGATTTTCTAAAAAGAGTGCAAGAGCTATTTCTGGTCTTAGCTTTCCTGTAGGAGCTATTTATTATCCATTCTATAATTCTATGTCATCTTGCACCTGCCTCATCCCCCCTCAGGAGTCAATAATTCTTTACAAAGGTGTCATTCTGCAATTTATATGGCATATTGCATAACGTCACTGATGGACACTTTTAGTTAATCCCCTCAAGTCCTTTGCCTTATCACTGAAGCAGATAATTTACTCTGGCATTTATATGAAATGTTGGACAGTGACAGCATACCTACTCACTTGAGATTTTATGTATGCACTGTTTATTTTGGCACATATTGTTAGCACAGGGCTTCAAATTCCTAAATAATTACAATATGTTTGAAGTTTTGGGAAAAGAAGGAAGGCCCCACAGTGAAAAAACAATTCAATCAATAGGAGCCTCAACATACCTATCTACTTCCATCAAACTCCACAAAGATTTCTTACTCCAAGCTGCAGTGCTTTTAACTATACATTGGTATCTCTTCAGTTAATCCAATGTAAGGATGGGGGCGGTGTATAATACTCTGCCTGGAAGGCTTTTGTAAGCCCAGTTTCAAAAGGACACAAGAAACAAGTCATATGTGTATTTGTGATATTTACAAAATACAGTTGACAGAAGTTTAGGAATTTTTTTCTCTTGGGCAAATATAAGTTTCCTGTTTAGGAAATTTGTATTTAGTAGGCTCCAGGGTATTTTACCCAAGTGTCATATTCATACAGTTTTCTGGAAGCCCTGTATAAGTTACCCTGTATAAGTTATAAATTCAGTTATAATTCAGGAGAAGTATGGAACAGGAGCTCACTTGCTGCATTTTAAATGGTAATATTTATTGAGAAAAATGAGTGGAATTGTGAATAAATGGGGCAGATGTGCATGAGAAATAAACCTGAATCTTGGAAATATAGATGCTGGGAGAAAGAAAATAACTAGGTATTCCAGACTATAAAGAATTCTTCTTGCTTTTTCAAAAGCTATAGAGAATATGTCTGCTAATAGAGTGGGATTAGTTTGCCAAGAATTTGATCCAATATGTCTGTGGGACCAATCACAGAGTGGCTATTAATTTCAAGAAAAAGAATAGGGATATTTCTTTTTTCTTTAGATTTATTTATTTATTATGTACACAACATTCTGCCTTGATGTATGCACGCACGCCAGAGGAGGGAGCCAGATCTCAGTACAGATGGTTGTGAGCCACCATGTGGTTGCTGGGAATTGAACTCAGGACCTCTGGAAGAGCAACCAGTGCTCTTAACCTCTGAGCCATCTCTCCAGCCCCAAGAATAGGGATATTTCTGAGGGGAAAACACTACATATCATAGCAACCTTGGCAATAGTAAGCTGTGACTTCAACTTTTAGAGCAACATTTAATTACTAAAATGCCTCCTAAAATGATGAAAACTGTGGCTGTAGGGTTGCGCAGTCACTAGACACAGCCCTGGGCACGCCCAACATTTCCTTTCAGAGGAATCTCTAAAACTGTTTTACTTTGAGAAGACTTTGCTTACTTATTTCAGTTGCAAAGAAAAATATATCACAATTCTGAACAAAAAAATGTTACCTCTTGCTCATATTCCATGACAACTATAAGTATGGATTTAGCCAAACTATGTCCATCTCATCCAGTATCTGATATCCCCCTTGGAAATGGAGATGCAGATGTAAAATTGGAGGGAAGTGATTACAAAAATCTGAATCAGGTACTCAGGCTGCACAAAACAAAAGCTGAAGACAGGGCAAACAAATGGTGTACAAGCCAAATCAATTGCTTATGGTTAACACTCATTCACTTCCAACCCTCAATCACCAGAAAACCTCGATGTCATTATTGGGTAATTGTACAGCATGAAAGTAGCAATGTTATTGGTGTCATTGTGGACATGTTAGGCAATGCTTTAAAAGAGGGTTAATTTCCTTCAAAATGTGCAGAGGCTTTATCACCAATGCGTCTTTATCTACTATGTGAAATAAACAGCACAGATCAGAAGCCACGGATTAAATCTAGGTAGCTGCACGTTCTTCCCACTCCCAATATATTTGGAAGAGGGTGAGGAAAAAAAGAAAAAAAATTCATGCTTCCTTATTTAATAGAAAGTTTCAGAAAATGCATGACAAGCCAATAATCAAAAAGTAAAAGTATATTCTATTTGAAAATACATAAATTTTCATAATATATGTTATATTTTAAAAGTATGGTATATATCTATATATAGATATCGATATACACATATATGTATATGCACGTGTGTGTGAAAGACATCCTTTTCCGAAGACATTTAGTGACATTTTGAAGGCATTTCTCCTTCTATATCCATCCTATTGAAAACATTTTTCATAATTTTTATGAATTATATATGAATATGAAATATGTTATATCTGCATAGTCTTTGTGGAGGGGAGATAAGTGTTCCTATCAGTGTACATACACATGTGGGTGTGTCTTCACGTGTACATGCATGTGCATAGAAGTCAGAGGTCAACTTTTGAGTCGTTCCACATGTACTGTCAACCCTTTTGTGACACATGGTTTCTTTTTGGTCTGGTCTTTCAACCTCTGCTGGGTTGTCTGGCAGCACATAAGGGAACCCATATGTCTCCTCCTCTGTAGTGCTGGGATTCCAAGCACACACCACCATGTCTGACCTTTTGTCACATGACTTCTGAGATTGAGCTCAGGTCCTCATGCTTACACAGCAAACACTTTATTGACTAAGTTATCTCCCCAGCTCAAACCATGATTCTTTGTAAGCAAACCAACTTAGAATATATTTTATTTATATTCACATTTTCTTAATTAGTGGCTTACATGAGAGGACACAACCTATTGTAAGTGGTGCCACCCCTGGTCAGGTAGCCCTGGAACCAGAAAAGAAAGCAGGCTGAGCAAGGCATGAGCAAGCCAGTAAGTAACACTACTCCACTCAGCAACCTCTACAAACCAGTCCCTCCCTCCCGATTCCTTCCATGAGTGCCTGCTCTGACTTGCCTGGATGATGGACCACAAGCAGTAAGCTGAAAATAAACCCTTTCATTCTCAAATTGATTTTGGTCATGGTGTTTATCACAGCAATGGAAGACCTAAGACAAGATCTCCTGACTAAGCTGGAAGTATGGGGGAGGGGAATGGGAGTGAAAAGAGGAGAAGAGGAGGGGGCAGGAGAACAGGAGGGATCAGGAAGTTCCAGTTGGTAGAAGGACACAGAGGGAGAACAAGGAAAGGGATATCTTGGTAGATGGAGCCCATTCCCTGTGGAGGGATGCCTTGCTCAGCCTACATACAGAGAGAGGGCCTTGGTCCTGCCTCAAGTGATGGGACAGACTTTGTTGACTCCCCATGGAAGACTTCACCCTCTCTGAGGAGTGGATGGGGGGTAGGGTGGGGGAAGTTGGGGGTGGGAGGAGGAAAGGGAGAGGGAACTGGAATTGGTATGTAAAATGATTGTTTAAAGAAAAAAAAAGAAACCCTAAGATAATAGAATCCCATATGGATTTTTATATCCCTTTCCTTTGGGGTAGTCCACCATTTCACTTCCTGATTTCTGACCCACAATTACCAAGGCTCAAGGAACATTTCAACAGATGAGGCAAAAATAATGCAAAAATGGAAAAGAACACTCTGAAATGCTGCCTTCTGCCCATGACACAACTAATGGGATCATGAGAGCTCTTCAACTGGGGTTAGCTACACAAGAGCAAACCAGCCAAATGCCAGAGTAGAAGGAGTTTGGTCTCCAGATCTTACCCATAACCGAGAAGCTTTTTGGCAACAGAGAGTTGTTGGAGTAGGGAGAATTATTCTTTTTGATAATGTGACCACTAATAGATTACCAATGTTCCAGTGGCTGGCCCTACACACCCATGCACACGCGAACAGCACTAACTGGACTCAGTTATAAAATTATGTCATAAAGTTGGGAGGGGGAGTGTTGGGTGGAAATGAGGACAGTTGGGGTATGAAATTCTAAAAATCAAAAAAAAAGTATAAATGGACTAGCTACTTTTCCAAAAACAACCTTGCATATGAAGTAATTACTCCTAAGCCAAAACTAAGGCAAGAATTTTTATTGGCTGATTTGTTCAGTAATTCCAACTGTACATTTCCAGGTTTTCATGGGGAAAAATAACAATCTTATCAATATTGAAAGTTGAAATAAATAAAATATGGACTACTGCAAAATTTCTGCTCAGAATTAATTATTTCCCAGAGAAGAGACCAATTCTCTAGGCAGATTGGATGTGCCTAAGATCTCCTGTGGGTGAATCAATACTTTACAAAAGGACACGCTGAAATCTATTAATTTAGACTATCAAAAACGTTGGAAGGGAACTAGAGAGACCTCTAGGTCTGTTATTTACAGATGATGCCTGTGAATCAGAGGGCATGTTTCAGGCCACAGCTGTCAGAGCTGATGGAAAAAGAATAGCACAAGAAGCCGGGCGGTGGTGGCACACGCCTTTAATCCCAGCACTCGGGTGGCAGAGGCAGATGGATCTCTGGGAGTTCCAGGCCAGCCTGGTCTACAAGAGCTAGTTCTGGGACAGGCACCAAAGCTACAGAGAAACCCTGTCTCGAAAAACCTTCCACGGTGTTTCAATCCTTGGTTTGGTAAAGACATTATGGTCACACAATGTCTTAAGAAAAATGCTACAAAGAAAGCACCAACCTTTAAATATTGTAGCCCTATACTTGTTAAACTTTGGAGACTGGAAGATTTGTTGAATATTTCAGATACCTCTATCCAAAGATTCAGGAGAGGCAAAGCTTACAAAGTGTGGAGCGCAGGATATGTATTTCAAACTTGAATTTACACACTTGAATTGTACACATTTGTAAAATTTCATGTGACAGTTCAGTAGATGAATATATTTTGCGATGTTCAAATCAGGAAAAACCATACCCATTTCCTTGCTCATTGCTTTGTGTTACAAACATCTGTTTTGTTGCTAATTTGTTTTACTATTAAATTCTAAAACCATCCATCTAGTAATATTTCCTACTAAGCCCCTGTAGTAAAATTAGTCAATTAAAGGAAAAGGTTGAATACAAGAAACCCATTGTGACTATCATGTGGTCACCTTTAAGTTATATTGGATTATATCACCTAGCTTGAGTGGCCACAGTGAGCTTTACCTACGAGTTGAGATACTTTACAGAGACTTTGAGGTTCTAAGCTATACAAATCAGTTCCGATTTCTCAATACCTTTGTGGGAAGTGAAGACAAAAATATGCTTTCTAAGAGAATATCTGATAAAAAGAAATCTTGACTCCCTTCTTGGACATTAAGTACTTCCTAGGAATCAACACTGAGATATTTAAATAGAAACAAATTCGAAGATCAGAGATTATATTAAATTCCACATACACTTGGGTTTTGAAAATGGAGGAAAGTTTTGGTGCTAAAGTGACTGAGGTCTCCTAGAGCAGCAGAATTGCAACAATAAATAGCTCTGGATCAAACAGAATTGTAAATAAGCAACACTTTCCAGCTTTTACTGTTTCCTGGAAATCCACACTGCTTGCTCTAAACTCTTTGAATCCTACACCCAACCATCCTCTTCCTTTAGTGATCTATCAGATATATGTAGAACTAAGGAGCATCAACAGAAGATTATATCTTGAAAATACTTCCCTGAGTAGATCTGGCATCACATCTTGTACCCAAATGTGAGTTCACAGTACGTCTCATCATGGAATTGCTGCAGAGCCACCACACTGATATTAGCAATTCTACAAATTCAACAGAAAGGGAACTATTCTATTACCAATAAGAACATCTTCTACTTTCAGTCTCCCATATCATTTGTCCATTCTGTCTCTCCATGTTTTAGTCTTATCACTCACACAGATAAAGTACACATTGCTGGACATATAAATATAACACTTCTTTGTGTTTGTTTATGCATTCTGAAGTATTATTTATCTATCAGGGTCATATATACAAGTAGTATCCCATATATATTTTATATATTGTAGCATCATTAAGAATAAACCAATAACTATTCTTTCCTTTCTTTAAACCTAACCACTTCTACTAGAATTGTTATACTGTACAATGATTAATGAACAATGATTAACTAAGACACCTTGATATTTATGTCATTATCTTTTAATTTTCATTTCTTAAAATTAAACTTGATTTATTAGCAAAATAGATTAACTTGTCCTTCAGGATAAAAAGGAACAGAAATCTCTCTTGAACTTAGCATAAGATGTTTAGACTTTTTCAGTGAAGAAAATAAAAATATGGATTACTTGCCATCGTCTAAGGATTTATACAATGCTTTTTCAAAGACTACATGATGGGTGTATTTCTTCTGCTCTTAAACTCCTATGCTATAGAGATCAAACGTTCACTTTAAAACACTTATTGCAAAATTGGAAATCAATTACACATGCTTGTGTAATGAACCTTGCAAAAACAGTAACTGGGCAAGAGGATATATCAGAACAAAAGCCATAGTAACTTCAGTTAAATGCAGGGTCTCCTTTTCAAAGACTGAGGGGAGTTTATTATGCAATTTTATTTGGTTTATTTTTTTTACACAAATCCAACATAATAATTCTGGATGGTATTTGAACGGATAAAGATAATGCCTTCATAAAATGGCTCCCTCTTGGCTTCAGAGTTGGGCATTTCAAATAACTGTTATTTTAATAACAGTTTTCATTAAAACTGTTCCCACTGAACTAGTGAAAGGAAAACTAGGTGTGATACATGGAATATACTTTGCAATCACAATCAGTAGAATCCAATGTGCTGAAATGATTCTAATTGGTTCTTTTTAATTAAAAAAATCTCCAGCATCCATGAGGATATAGTCATGAAGGACAAGTTCTGACACTCACAGTAAGTGTTGGATTAAAGAATACAAGAATTGTACTAATAACTCACATTGTAGATAATGGTCCTTTTTATACAAATTCAACTTGTGATTTATTAGTATTTTATTATAATATATTAGCTATACAAAATAACAAATTTTACCAGAACATTTCCATGCCTATAAATATTGTATCTTGATAATGTGCACCACTTTTTACACTGTCATGCCTGATGATACCTTTCTTTTTATAACCAATTTGCCTTCTAATTTCATGTCTATTTGTTGTTATTGCTGACTAATAAGTTTCATTAATATTGCATGGGTGAGAGGTCAGTCATAGGAGCATAAGCACCTTAACAGTGGCTATACCACTGAAGAAAATGTTTCTTCCTATTCCACCAACTATTCACTACCAGTAGATCCTCAGGCAGAGGTGAGGCCCCATGGCCTCAAAAACCCCTCCTCCCTCCATGACTGAATTTTTTTTCATTATTTGTGTGTGTGTGTGTGTGTGTGTGTGTGTGTATGTACATGTGTGCACATCCACCCACACATGCCAATCAATATGACTCAACTTTCTGAGCATGTGCGTGGCACAATGCATCTGTGGAGATCAAAGGGTAACTTTTAGAAGTCTGTTATTTCCTTCTACCATAGCTTCTGAGGCTCTTACTGACTCCATGATGGAAGGTTGAAAGGATCAATCTCATGCAGATCTTATGGCATTGATCAGAACTACGTATTTGCAGACAATTAAAATCATGGCCCTATTTGACTCATTTGACTCTCAGCATAACCCAAATGAGGCAATTAAAGATATAAGAATATACAATATATTAATAATTATGAAGAGACCTTTTCTCAAAAGTGACTAAACCACAACATAAATGCTAATCTTTGAGAACCAAGTCCACCACCCTGTCTACAATGCTAACTTGTATGCTACTAAAACTTTTGGCATGTGCTTTGTCAGAAATCATTACAATGTTCTGGGCGCTTTCTTTTTTGATGCCAACTAAAATCACTGATAACTATCTGTGGGCCGAAGGCAAGTGTTAGAAACTGGTGTATATATAGATATGCTTTAATATCATACAGCACACAAAAAATTAGTAAATTTTGACACAATCAGTGGACTCTATATGTTCAAATCTTCATTAACATCATTCTTGAACAAAACAACTACATACATATTTCCTTTGGTTACCCACATGTTTGCCTCCAATTATCCTTTTTTTTCCTTTTTGGTTCTTTGAGACAAGGTTTCTCTATGTAACCGAGGCTGTCTTGGACCTTGCTGTGTAGAGCAAGTTGGCCTTGAACTCACAGAGATCTGATGTGGGATTCCCCTCTGTATGCTGTGAATACCATTGGTTAAAAAAGAAACTGCTTTGAACCTATAGCAGAGCATGGAAGAACAGAGCTAGGCAGGGAAAACTAAACTGAATTCTGGGAGAAAGAAGGTGGAGTCAAGAAGAAGCCATGGAGTTGCTGCCAGGGACAGACACGCTGAAGTTTTGCTGGTAGACCACGACTTCATGGTGATACACAGATTAATAGAGATGGGTTAAATTAAGATATAAGATTTATCCAGAAATACATCTAAGCTATTGGCCAAACAGTATTGCAAATAATATGGTTTCTGAGTGATTATTTCAGGGCTGAGCAGCTGAGAACAAACTAGTAGCCTCCTACTACAGAGATCCACTTGCCCTTGCCTCTCAAGTGCTGGAATTAAAGGAATGCACCACCATTGGCCAATTTTATTGACCTTATAAACTTATTCAGTGGGTACCAAAACAAAACGAAAAAATTTCATAAATGTGGAAAATGGATTGTAGGTGGGAGTGAGCGGTTGACAGGGTGGGAGATGAGAGTAATTAGAATGATTTTTATACACGTATTAAAACATCAAAGAAAATTGAATTACAAGAAACTCCAAAATCCAGGATCTACATTTTCCTTCCTAATTCCAGATTAGAAACAATATTCTCAAATAATTTTTAGAGAAAGTAACTGATAAGCCTTACTGTAAGTTCTATCATGTGTTTTGATATGTGATGAAAAATTATACAAAAACAAAATCAACAGTACTGTAATATGAGGCATGATAGTAGAAAGCTAATTTAAGAAGGACATTAGTCATAGAATTCTAGATAAGATGTTTGAGTAGTATTCATGTCACTGAACCTAAAGTGACAATTGGTCAAATCTGGGAGGAAGAAAGCAGAGACAGGCAGACACCATGGTTCTCCTGCCCGAGATGGACGCTGGTTAGATTCATGCCAGTAAGCCACAGTCAAGTGGCGGTACACGTTAATGGAGATGGGTTAAACTAATATGTGAGAGTTAGCCAATAACAGGCTAAGGATAATGGGCCAGGCAGTGTTTTGATTAATACAATTTCTGTGTGGTTATTTTGGGGGTTAAGCTAGCTGGGCAGCAAGATGCGGCCCAATTGCCTCTTACTACATAATCTAATATATTTCAATATTGATATTATTCCATTGAGCTTTTTTTTTTTTTACCATCTAAAGGAGTTACACTGGATTTACCACAAGCCTGTTGCTTAAATCTGGGAAATCTCAAATTAAAGTAGAATAGGAATATTCTGTGAAGAAAATAATTGCACAATGTGTAACTCATATGATTCCCTAATTCCCACCAAGGTAACTGAGTCAATGTTTTATGTAGTTCCTACTAAACACAGATCTCAGAATAACCAAGATTTTAGTACTTCTTAGGGTATCTGAGGGCTTTTGCTACTTTCTGCCGACTCATGCCTTATACTTAGAAGCATCATGTCCCTCTTTTTTAGAATTCACAGTAAGGTCCAATGTCCATGCGATCAAAGACATAGTCATGCTTGGCTACCTTACCCCTAGCTGAGAAAGAGATTATTTCCAACTGTCCCAGGTGGATAGGATTGAAATTCATATTTGAACTTCAATTACATTGAGTTACAGAGTCTCCAAAGGACAAAGCTTGAAAACATTTGGCTTCATGGAAGAGGATCAGTCTAGCTCTAACTATATATGAAGCTTTTCTTTAGCTACTAACTCATTGGAAATTGCAGAAAGCTATGTTGAATGCAAATGTAGGTGTTAATGTCACACATCACACTTTTAAACGTAGATCTCTAGACATGAGAAATATCAGTTTGCATGGCAAGCATAAGGATGAGGAATGAACATCCCCCCCTAATATTACAGAGAAATGTGTTTGTTCCCACTGGCTTAATTTAATTTCAAAGAAAATTGTATTAAATTACTTCAAAAACAGTGAAACTGAACTAATGCATATTATCCATGTTTGAATGTTTAATGTTTAACATGACATTTTCAAGATACAATAAGAGTGACAAAGGCAAATGTAATAGAGTGATGGAACAACACCATGATAAATCAACTAAAACAAGGCAGATTTCCCAAGTGGAGGAAAAAAGCATCTCTATTGGTATAGAATCAATATTTGCCACAGTCTAAGGACAAGGTAATTGTGAATGGGGCATACTTGTGTTTTCATCTATACAGGGAAATTTGAAAATTTTAGTTTTGACAGGATCTGAATCGCATTTCTATGGATCTTACAGATATAATTCAATTGGCAACTCTGACTCATGGTTTTGTTTATACACTTGTGCCTCAGCACATCAGAAAAGTTACTTTTTCCTATAGTTTCTAAGAATGTCTCTCAATTACAGGACCCAAGACTGAATCATTTCTGGTTTCCTTTCCTAGCTTACATCTATCTTCTTTTGTATATGTCTGTGCATTATGACATCTTTCAGAGTCCATTGGGGACATGGAATGGACATGCAATATTTTACTGACTTGAAAGTACACTGGGGAAAAAAAAGCTTTCCAGTAGGGAAAAATTATACATTTGTGTTTGGTTTTCCTCTTTCCAATGCAGAACAGCAAGTAAGGCAGAGAAATCCCCTAAGATTTCCTAAGCCTCGTAGAGTAGCCATTCTCCATGCTGTAGTAGCCCATATTTGACTTTGGCATTTGTTCTTTGGTGGTTAAAAAAATTGTCTTTCTACTTCCTAATCACTATTGTTGTCAATGTCATCCTCATCATAATGTTTATTATTATCATAACCAATTTTCTTTACGAAGAGACTCACTATTCTAGATGCATTGTTTGTCTTAATTGATCCTCATTTCTACATATTATATAAAATTTCCCACTCATACATTACCAAGCAAATATAAGTACTGTGATTTTCTTCTTAGGTTCTTGATACTCCAAGTTCCCCACAATATCTTGATTTTAATTTCTTTTTCTCTGCTAAGCTAAGATCTTTTTTATTTGTCACAGTGTCTACTGATATCCTAAGTTCTACACTCAAGATCTACTAAGTTAATTAGAAGCATTAATTTGCACAATTTAATCTGAATTTCCTTCTTCCATTCCTTATTTCCTTATTCAACTAATGCCTATGTGAAACAAGATACCATTCTGCCCTCTTAAGTGCTGTTTAAGGTAGATTGACAATCCATAAGTATGCATACTCATCTTATTAGACATATGCTGTTCCATTAAAATGCCAAGGATAGGAAATTGTTTTATTTTGAAATATTAGAGAATCATTCACATTGAAAGACCAAGCTCTCTAGAGCACCTTGGGAGATGCCAAGTATTTGGCCTGGTCTGATATAAATGGTCTTTGTAAATAAGGTTGTGAAGGAATAATAGTGTTTACTGTAGCAGAGAATTAAAGGGAGAATAAAAAGCTAAGTGACATTCATTTGCTTTAGATTCAAAAGTGACATTCTCATCATTTATTTTGTATAAATCCTTTCCAAATACTATATTTTTCCTTTACATGTTTGCCAAATCACAAAGGCGTGGTTTTATACAGATAATCTCAACCTCCTCATTCATTTATCTTTTAGAATCATAAATGTCATTTATGAAAAGTGACATCCACAGCAGAAACAGAAGAGGAAAAAAAACTCATGAAAATGATAGTTCATCCTATGTGCATATTAAAATAGTAAGTGGTCACATGAATGCTTGCTTTACTATTTGACAGTGATAAGAAATTACTATTATCAGGCAAAGATAACAAGTTTCCTTTTCTGGATGAAAT
Source organism: Chionomys nivalis (assembly GCF_950005125.1). Taxonomy (NCBI): domain Eukaryota; kingdom Metazoa; phylum Chordata; class Mammalia; order Rodentia; family Cricetidae; genus Chionomys; species Chionomys nivalis. Next base: position 129,661,146 of record NC_080112.1, on the reverse strand, counting down.
GAGGTTTTTATGAATGGTTTAGTAGGAAATTGTCTCTCCACTTTAAGGGACCCTCTGGTATTTTATCCATACTACCCAATGGTGTTAATTTATTTCAAATACTATAATTATTCATGTAGCATCTTCTTTTCCCATTGAATTTTTTTTGAATATACCCATTTCATGTCTCAGTTTTCCAAAGTATCTCCCATTGCTCAGTATTCTCCATATGGTTTAGTGTTGTAAGAAGCCCACTTGTTCGTTTCTGGCTGCCCAGACTCGAAATAACCACACAGAAACTGTATTCATTAAATCACTGCTTTGCCTATTAGCTCTAGCTTCTTATTGGCTAGCTCTTACATCTTAATTTAACCCCTTTTTATTAATCTATGTTCCACCATGTGGCTCTGGCTTACTGGCAAGGTTCCAGCTCATCTGGCAGTGGCTACATGGCATCTCTTTGACTCCACCTTCTTTCTCTCAGCATTTAGTTTATATTTCCCCACCTAGCTCTGTTCTGCCCTGCTTTGAGCTCAAATCAGTTTCTTTATTCACTAACCAATAAAAGCAACACATATACAGAAGGACTTCCCATATAAATTTAGACTCTAAATATGTGAGTGACCAATCCTATTGAAAGATGACTCTTGGCTTGTTACTCATATACCTTTGTTTTAAATGTTGAGTTCCCGAGCAATGGCCACCAAATTGCAGATAATTTAATGAATTTAAAAGGTTTTCTTTAGAAAGACTAAACTTAGATGTCTTTGTAATCAATATTTTCAATTAAAAAGATATTTCTTTTGCCAGAATTATGATATACAATTTACAGAATATGCTCAAACCTGGGTATATTCAGAGGCACTACATTTAAGGAAGAAGTAAATTTGGAACTTAGTTTTCATGCGCATGCTTGCCAATGATAGGAATCAAAACTCAAGGAAAGTAATGTAATTAAATTATTGATGATCAAAACCAAATTGATGCATGAATTACTACATAATAGTTAGATTAAAAGTCTCCCCCTTTATAAAATACCATAAACAATTCACAGTGCATTATGTTACACTCAATACTTTAGAAAGGACATTTGACATTTAAAATATGTATTAAAAACAAAAGCACTAGAACAATTCAGTTCTAACAACAATTGTTTTTTTCTTAATACAGCTTTTTTTCCTGATTCAGAGTAAAATGAAAATGGATAAATCTACCACTTCTACAGATTATTAACTATATTTTTTGATGTTAAACAAACAAGAGCAAAATTAATCTTCTGTTCTCTCTCAATTGAATGAATAAAAGTATCTATCATCTCTGACAGATATACATTAGATTCCTAAAATTTTTGTTAATTTCAGATAATTAATCTCAAATCAGCAATTGGGATATTTAAGTAACTTAGAATTGAAAATATATGATATGTTAAATGAAAGCCTCTTCTTACAAAGTCTAAAAGTTAGAGGCCTGATAGTATGCAAAATATCATGTATTATATTGAAATGTAAACTTTACTTTAATATAGATATTTAAAACAAGTGTGTGTTTTTGTGTAACTTTTGAACTTGGTGTGGTTCCTCATAGATGTTCATGTAGGCAAACTCTATCATTTGCTCTTGAACTTGCTTTCAGTCACAGTTCCACTTAAACCAAATAGAAATTGTGACAATAATCTCTGACACTAGGGTTCCTTGTAGAATAGAATAAAAGCAAGGAAAGTTTTTGAACATGCCAAATGCTAAGTATAATTTAAGATCCTTAAATCAAGAGATAATTTAAAGAAAATGCCAAAGTAAAACAAATGACATACTTGGCAATTCTCTTTTATAAAAAGTCTAAAAATGTTCCTTGGTGGAAGGTATTGTGACACTTGAAAAATTTCACAAAGCTGTAGCATGAAGTTTTCACTGAAACCTACCTTTAAAATTTGGCCTGATTCTTGCATCATATCCTGATGTCCTTCCCATTAATTTATCCAAGAAATCTGAAGGAGAGAGGGTCTGCGAGGGATGTTTTCCAGACCTGGAGTCATGGTCTTTGCAGACACCTTCCCTAAACACATTTTAGCAAGAATTACACCTTTAACCTCTGAGAACTAATTCAGAATATTTGAAACCATATTTTCACAAAAATGACTAACAAGAAGAAAGATCTGAAGTCTTTGATCAACTTCTGAACTGGACATTCTCTAAAGTTAACTTCAGCCCAGGAAAAGGATAAATCCTGATTAACGTCACCCATGTTTCTGAACTTTAATTCTGTTTTGCTGAAGGTGAGATAATGTATATAGACTCAGGTTCCATATTTTATGGCTATACAAAGGTTTTTTTGTTTTAGAAATTATCAGAAAACTAAAGGCAGGTTGTGAAATTCATGTGATAATGTAAAATAATTTCTTTATGATTATAAACATTGTTGCATTTCACCTTTAAATATATTTTATATCCCTTATGAGAAACATATGATAATAAGATGAACTGAATAATAAAATTAATTATTGCATGCATATTTTTTCACTTGCTACCATTCTATTGCAGCTAACATGCATTAGTCTTTTCCAATGTGTTGTCTAAAAAAACAACCTCCACTTGGAATTTCACCACCATTTTAAAATAGATCAATAATGAGTATATTAGTTTCATTATTTTATCAGTTCTTATCATATATGAATATATATAAATTGTTGAGCCTCCAATAAAGCATTAATGGGAGATCATTTTTACACCAGTCTACCTCTTACATTATCAAAACCAGTAAAGGGTGATTGAAAATTTCTCAGATATTCGTATCCATATTAGAAGTCATAAAAAGCATATAAAAATGGCATATTTGGTTTGTAGCAAATTGAATTCTTTCACAATACATCGGTAGTTGATTGAATGTCACTAACGTGTGTACATATTGTCTACATATACATGTGTGTCTGAATGTGTTTTAAATAATTTATTATTCCTGCCATTAAGATAACACCACATTTCATGCCAGCAAATCAGAGGCATTAATTATAAGTGCTAAGATGATATGAACATTTGGTAGGAGTTAAAAATTGGTACAGTCATCCAGAAATACTCACATTCTCATCTGCAGATTCATCTGATTAATCAAGTATTATTTTATTATGATGGTGGTTGGAGTGAGGCCAATGATGATGATGGTGATGATGGTGATGATGATGGTGATGACTTTAATAAAAACACAGCCTACACTCTTTCTTAATGATAGTAAGAGGTGTAAATCTGAAAGGAACATAGTGGGCTTTCCCAGTACTCATAGCATTATTTCTATGTGCTCAATTTCACTTGGTTCTGTGGAAAAAATACCATAAAATCTTGTAAAACATTAAATGTCCCACATTTTTGTTTTAATAAATTTTTCTTATGACTAAGCTGTCTTACTCTATGCCATTAACTGGCTATTTCATTCGGTGGCAATAAAATTGATATTTCAAAGTATCAATTGATTTCACAATTAACAAATTATTTGAAAATGCAAGCATGCAAATAATGACTTCTCACTTGTTTTAATTATGCACACCCCATTTCTCATACAGGCATAAATACAAAGATGTCATTTTAATTAAATTTTGGTATGCAATCAATTCTCAAATAGACTGAACAGTAGGATGGAGTTGTATAAAGATCTTTACTACTTGAAAAATTTTCTCAATCATAGATTTCATAGTATGCTCCTAGTTGGTGAAATATAACAGAAGTCCCAAGTTGGCTGAGATTCAGGATTCTTATTTATTTTACATAAAATGAGCATACTCTTGGGAAATCAATCCAATCACTTTCACCATATGAAAAAAGAACATTGCACCCAAAAATCCCTTTAAATGACTTCCAGAAGAATTTGAAAGCAAAAGACATCAACCATATATAGAAATTTAAAGAGTACACAACTCACTAGTCTAATCTTAATATCACACTTACTCTAAAATGTGTTTTGAAATGCACAAAGTGCAGCTATGCAACATAAAACTTGCTTTTGTGAACATTTGCCTCCCTCCCACCATAATTAAGCTTTTTTAAATGAACAAAAGAAACCAAACTCTCCTCTACAACATTAAAATAGTATGATGCAGGGACAAAACAAACAGAACACTGCATACTTTCTCTTTCAAACAGTTTACATGTGCAAAATATCAGCATGCAAAATCATTTCACCTACCTGAAGTGGTGTGTCCCTAAGAGAAATGCAAACAAGGCTGTCAAAATGTTCACTAGCTGCCGGTTCATTCCTGGTTCTGTGATGCTTGTGGAAAATATCCCGAAATGATTCCAGAGAGAAGACTGGGACAAAGTGTCTATTTATTGTCCAGATGAAAATCTGGCAGGAATCTAGTTTCCTTGAAAATCAAAAAGAGATTTGGGGTTGTACAGTTTGCTGAGAAAAAACAAAAAGTGCCAGTCCTGGGCAACATGGTCAGGTCAAACCGAGGTTCGGGACCATCAGTTAGCTCAGGAGAGACAAAGCCTCAGAACTAATGCATCCCCTAGCTGATTTTCCTGAATAATAAAAATGCTGCTACCTTAATCGCATCACCATGCAAAGGGGGCTGGTGACAATGCCATGCTGGAAGTCGGGCTGGTGTAGCTTTTGTTTTATATCTTTTCTATTCAGCAAAGCCCCTTTCTTTAGGAAATGTTCTCTTTTGAAAAGAAGTTGTAAATGAGGGAGAAAAAAGGACTCTCTGTGTTGGAGTGTTTGGGGGAAAGAGGGAAAAATTACTAAGATCCTGTGCTGGAATGAGGGCTACAGAAAGAGACGGAGACGTGATCTTACCCAGCCTATAAATTTCAGCACTCGGACAGCTCCTAGCTCTGAAGTGCAAGTGCGCATGTTTCCTTTTTCAGTAGCTTGGGGCGGGGGTCGGAGAGAGGCATTCAAGAGGAGATGCGCCTGCTGTTGAAATGCAGAGAGTGACTGATCCTTTGTTGAGGGGGCTACTGAAAGGGGTGCGAAGACGACCAGGGTCCGAGTAGAGGGAAAAGGTGAGAGGGGCAAGTGTTTGAGCTCCTAGAAATGCTAGTCTGCGGGATAGGAGTTTGAACCAGAAGAGACGTGAATGAGGCTTAGGCGTTGGAAAAGTAACTAGGAAAGCAGAGAACGAGATTTGGAGTACTAAAATTATAACTGGGTGCAGGAAGTCAACATCTGGTCAGTGGAAGGCAGCAGAAAAGAGAAGTCCTGTGCTGACATGGAGGGTGCATTTCCTCGGCAAAGAGAAGCTTTCGTGTAAGAAAAAAGAAAGAGAGAGAGAGAGAGAGAGAGAGAGAGAGAGAGAGAGAGAGAGAGAGAGAGAGGTTCACGGGGATCAATAATTGAATCGTTATGCTTTTCTGGGCTTTTTGGGTATTTTGATTTGACTTTAGTCTCTTTTTCCCAAAGGATCTGTCTCCCTACTTGGGAAAGTTCCTTCTACAGTTCAGTGACTCAAAATCCTTAAGACACAGATAAAATACGAAAGGGGAGAGAATGAGCCAGCAGGGGGCAGTAGCAATCTTTTCCTGCCCTGGTTAAGGTTTGAACAATGCTTCACGATAGAAATAATGCAAAGAAAAGTGAGACTTGGCGTTCAGTTTCTTCTCCCCATTACAGGTATTAATCATCAAGAAGGGTCGACTAATGAAATGTTGCGCTTCTTCTCCCATATTGGCTAAAGAGACTGAAAATAATGAAAGTTTCTAAGTCCGGTACAAAAGCATATCAGGTAACCTGCTATCTCCAACCGAATTTACTGAGACTATTGATAAATAAAGGAAGGGGAAATGTTAAACAATAGTAACTGGTAGCACTTGGAAATGTGTGTCCCACCACGAACTGGGTGAGGAACTTGCTTTTTATCCATTAAATATAGTACCTGAAGCACTTTGGCACTCCACCACGGGGCTTGATTTGAGAATACACTGCAGTCATTACATTTATTTCATAAATGGCAAGTTTCTCCTTGGATTGACTTAAATATAAGAGTAAAGTAACAAAGAATCCTATGCTTTTTTGGAAGGTAGGTTCTAATTTTAAAATATCCAAGTTCTTTTTTCTTTTTAATGTAAAACACAGGAAGATCCTACTTAAGTGTGGATTCTAACACTGCAGGCTTGCCTCAGGACTTGAGATTCTGTATTTCTAACAAGTTCTTATTAGCTAAGGATGATTACCTTCGGTCCACAGTCACACACTGAGTAGCAAGGCTACAAATGAACTTTCACCAGATTTTTACGCCACTCAGACAGTGAAACTTTCTAGACTTCTTTTGAGATAAAATGCAACAGTGTCGATGCCTTCTGCTTACATTTAAAATCAATTCCACCACATTTGTTTTCATAATTCTTAATCCTAGAAAAAGAAAGTGACTCATTTTAAACAACAAAAAAAAAAAACTGTGTGGTGTGTGTTTTGATGAGACATTCCTGTACTCCAGCTTCAAATCTAGTCCCTTCCAAGTTCATCCACATAGAAACTCTAGACCTGACTGTGTCTCTGCAGTCCTGGTACTTCAGTCAAAAAAAAAAAATTTCCCCGATATGTATCTCTTCAGCTTATTCAATATGGAAAAATCATATGTGATGTTTGTGTGTGTATGTGCTTAAGAATATTTCCAAAATAAAGTAGAGATAAAAGTAGAAGAAATTGTTTTGTCACAAATATAAGATTGTAATGATGCTCAGAGTAAATATTTTTTAATTCCTTCTTTCTAAACACAGAGCCATGCAATGCACCAGGAGGAGGTAGATATTGTGAGTTGTAACACAGAGACACTCAGCTCCTAGCACAAAATTGTGACACTACATTATTTTAGATCTGAACGGTAATTTAGAAAGGATCAAGTTCACCCTCTTTATATTACTTCTCAACTTTCCTTAATTTGGATTCCACCCCTTTCAAGTCACAGAAAGAACTCTCATCAAGTTTGCCAATGAATTATTTGCATATGAGGTCAAAGAACATTTACCTACCTTTATTTTTTCCTGACATTTCCATAGTATATAATATCATTGGTCTCTCGTTTTGCAAAGTTTTTCCCATTGTGACAGAGTGAACTCCCAGATACCTCCTCTTCCATCTTCTTGTCAGGCATACCGTCTAACATATGGCCTACAGAAGTTTGATTTCTTAAAAACTATACTCTAGGACCTCAGTTCTGCTCATACTCTACTATATTAGCCAATATTTTGATACTATAACTACCATTGTCTTTCTCTGTAAATTATACACACACCAAAAATATAGTTATCCATCTGCTTCTTTGTTAATATTTTTCATATCTCTAAATGTCTTCAAACTTCTCTCATGCTAAAATAAACTGTTTTAAAATTTCCCCGATCTTATACAATATCTATTCCACTATCACCAACCAATGGACAAAGCAACTCTCTGTGATGCCCTTTCCATCAGTTTCCAAATGAAGTCTTCACAAAGCCCCACTGATTTGTCTTCCAACTATTTCTCAAGTCTACCCATTTTTTCTGTATCTTATTTTCTCTGACCCCAGTTGGGAGATCCTTATGGTGCTGTCTTAGTCATCTTATTGGTTCACTAGAACCAGCAAACTCTTGCAACATGCTGCAACAACAATGAAGAATCAAAATTAGAATCTGATCACACATAGCATCTACTTAATGATATGGTTCCTCACCAACCTTTAGGTAAAACAAGAAAATTACTTAATATGGTCTAAAGATCACTCATAAATCTGGCTAAACTTAGTTTGTGCCTAATCTTGTCCCTTTTTCAGCCTGTCCCCTCAAAGCGTGTTTATTTTCTTATGCTTGCTATAAGGTTTAATCTCGTGGAATGCTCAACTACATTTAAAGATTCCTCCCTTAAGAAGGTCTTCTCTAACCTGCACAACTCTATCAGCTCTTCCTACTGTAGCAAATCTTAATACTTCCAAAGTCTGATTTATAAGCATGTTACCATTTTATGAATATACGAGTTTGATTACCTAGTGTTAAGCATTGATGTGGAATGGCAATCAAATTTAAAAAAATGATATGAATATGGTTTTTAGTGTGCTGTTGTGGCGGCGCAAATGAATGTAGACAGATTATATAGATATATACAGCTTTAATAAGGAAATAAACTTACAGGACCACAGGTTCCCTCGGAGCACTGGAAAAGCGGAGCAAAAGAAAAGGGCTGCTGGGCTCACGCCCGGCAGATTTATCCGTAAACATTAGCCCGAGGCGAACACGCCCCCAATGGGTGGGGCTATGTCCCTACATCTCCCCCTTTTGTCTAAATAAGATAGAACCAAACCAAATACAACTATATACAATAATAACAAATAATAAATATAACAAACAATATTGAGAACAAAACTTTTGCTAAACATTCTATCTCAAGGAGTCTAAATAACATAGAGAGTAACTACAATTATATAATCTTTAACTCCGTCAAAGATCTGAGAAGAGAATAAATATTACTTAACAATCGAGATATATCCAAAATGTGCAACAATTGACAGAGACAACTGACTACCTGGGCAATCACCCAAAGTCTCGTTTGCAATGTTGAGTCAACCAACTTTGGCTAAGGCCTAACATAACTGGCATACCATTATTAAAGGCAAGGAACTTTCTTAGGACTATCCTACCCTGTCTTGGCAAGATAAGACAATCCTGTTTTATCCACTTAGGGATATTCTGTATCTTTGTCAGAAGTTGAGGTATGGGCTTTTCTTAACCCAAAGGCCAGTTCTGCCAAGAAGACAAGCTCCCAGTGGAGTGTCTTTGGTGCTCAACGTTTTCTCGGGAGTAGAGTGGTATTGTCAGGAGTAATTGTGTCTCTTTGGCATAGAAATTTTAGGTTAGATTAAAGGCCATTTTCTACAGCTCTTCGAAGAGGCTGAAGATCATACTATCTATACTAAATATAATCTCTATGTAACTAAAAGACCTGATAAACTTAAAAATAAATATGACAAACATATAATTCTCAATACCTATCTAACTTTGAAGACTAAAAGAATAAACAACTGTGCAATATATGAAGACAATGATCTTTAACTGTAAACAATGTCATAGTATCAGAGGTAGAAATGTACAATGTAATATGGTAGATGTATCAATACAATATGGACAAAGTTATAAGCATACTCATACAAAAATAGAGGTAGGAACACTCATATTTAATATTTAACATATCAATATACAAGAAACAGTACCAGTACATTTTTTTATAGACAGTAATTCACAAATACCAATCATCCCAAAAAACCAGTTACCCCCTTCTTCTTCCTCTTCTTCTTCTTCTTCTTTTTTTTTTTCCAAAAAAAATATCACCCCATCCCCTCAACCCTAAACCAACCATTAAAAGATGTCCCCAACCCTGAGGGCAAACTCTGTTGGGAGAGGGGATGCCCATCTGTCTCTGGGTTTCAGATGGTCACTGGCCACCACTTGGTAAGGTTCTAGCCAGGAGTGGAAGGGTGGAGCTTGCGCCCCCCCCTGTGCCGGGTCGGGGGCAAAATAGCCCCACGTTGGGCGCCAAATGTGGCGGCGCAAATGAATGCAGACAGATTATATAGATATATACAGCTTTAATAAGGAAATAAACTTACAGGACCACAGGTTCCCGCGGAGCACTGGAAAAGCGGAGCAAAAGAAAAGGGCTGCTGGGCTCACGCCCGGCAGATTTATCCGTAAACATTAGCCCGAGGCGAACACGCCCCCAATGGGTGGGGCTATGTCCCTACATGCTGTTGGGAAACTCTGTCATGAAGATCATGTGATCTTAAATTGGAATTTAAATCATGAGGGAATAATCTTATCAATAAATTAACCTAGTAATGTACTCATAATTGAATGTCTTATCAAAAGGTCATCAAAACTGTAAGAAATGGGTCCTAGTTGGAGGAAATAGGTCATTGGGAATGTGTTCATGAAAGCTATACCTTGTATCCTATTCTTTTCTTATTGTGGCTTCCATGGTGTGAGAATATTTACTGTATCATATATTCCACACTATGATGTTTTACCTCTACATGAGCTCAGAGATAGAACCAAAAATCATTGGCTGAAATTTCTGAAACAATATATCAAGAAGAATCCCTTTTCTTCCTTGAGTTGACTCTCCCAAGAATGTTTGCACAGTGACTAATACACTTATATAAGCTTTAAGATGAACAGAGATAGCAGATTCAATCTGTTATTACATTCCCATACATTTAGTGCTAATGACAATAGGTATAATAACAATACTGGTGGAAAATAAGGTACAACTTTAATGTATATACAAAAATTCCAATTAAGTGTAACCATATACATAATTATACATGAACCATAAATAATTCTACAAAATTACTTATTACAAATCAAATATTTAAGATTATGATAATTTGAGAGGAAATCATGTTCAGTGGATCACAAGTCTGTAATGTGAAATATAAAACCATGTATAAGCCTACCAATCTAATTTACTTGAAACAAGTTCTCATTGGTTATGGGATTGTGGAAAAGTCATACAATCATTCTGAGCCTCATTTTTATATTATGTAACATGTAGATAATATCACTTCAAATATTTTTATGTAGAATACTCTTGAAATTCACAGATAATCATAGATAAGCAATTGTTTAATGCTCTTATTTTCAGTTCCTGGCATCTACTAGTTGTTCAATTTTAAGTTTTGCCTTTGCTCTTTGGGCAATCCTACATTCAAGGACAGTAAGACTCCAGAGCTTTGAAAAGGTCTTCTTTGCAAAGCAATGAACATCCTGAAGTCTAGTCCTCCTACACTTCTAACTCATCAAGTCACAACTGGTCACAGCATGTGAAATCCTCATTCTGTACTTTTCTTGTCAGAAAAGTGAGAATATTTGATCCACCATATAATGATATAAAGATAAACACACGATGACCAATCCATATCATTCTATATCTAAATATGCTTTAAATAGATATATAAAAGAAACATTTTAGATGAATGCCAGTATCCTCTACAAATACCCATCCTAAAAATATCTAATAGGTAAATAATACTTTAAAGTTTTCAAAACTATTCACACTCTGGGGGCAGGATAATAATGGATACCCACATTTTTCCCCCAAAGAAGAGTGTAACTTTTCTACCATTCATGATTAAGTGACAAAAATATACTTTCTATAGTTATTAACAAATTGAACAGAATTATTTCTCATCATGTGTGATTGATACTATTCTTTAAGTCACTGGAAGCACACTGTAAACCTATAATTATTTTTAATAAAAATATCCTGATGTTCTACAGTTTGATCACCATTCTATTAATATTTGTGCACAAATATTGTTCACGGAAAATCAGTATTAGAAGTCACAGAGACAATTTCTTGAATGAAAGGACAGGTATATGTCTAATACATAAATGTCCATCATCAGGACACTAAGCCAGTTCTTATGTAGTCTTCTTCAAAGTGAACATTGTTCCCTCTATTTTAAAAGAGAAAGTTGGCTGGAGTCATCCTTGTGAGTTCCTGGGAGTTTCCCTGGCACCAAGTTTCTCCCTAACACCATAATGGCTCCCTCCTTCAAGATATCTCTTTCATTACTCTCCCCCTTTGTCCTACCCACAACTTGACCATCCTGATTTTTCATATCCCATGTCCCATCCCCTCCCCTCTACTCCTCTGGCCCCCAGTTTACCTAGGATATTTCATCTATTTCCTCTTCCCAGGGAGATTCATTTGTCCCCCTGAGGGTCCACCTTGTTACCTAGCTTCTTTGGGGCTGAGTATTGTAGTCTGATTATTCTTTGCTTTACATCTGCTATCTACTTATGAGTGAGTACATACCATGTTTGTCATTCTGGGTCTGGGTTACCTCAGTCAGGATGATTTTTTTCTAGTTCCAACCATTTTGCTACAAATTTCATGAAGTTATTGGTTTTTTTCCCTCTGAGTAATACTCCATTGTGTAGATATACAACATTTTCTTTATCCATTTGTTAGTTGAGAAATATCTCGGTTGTTTCCAGATTCTGGCTATTATGGATATTGCTGCTATGAACATAGTTGAGCACATGTCCTTGTGGTATGATTGAGCATCCTTTGGGTGTATGTCCAAGAATGGTATCACTAGTAATAATGGAGAGGATGCCTGAACCAGCCTTCTCCTGTAATCAGATTGGTGACTACCCTAATTGTCATCATAGAACCTTCATCCCGTACTTGATGGAAGTAGATGCAGAGATCCACAGGAAAGAACTGGGTCAAGTTTTGGGAGTCCAGTTGAAGAGAAGGTGGAAGGATTTTATGAGTGATGTGGAGGGGGTTATAATCATGATAGGGAAACCCACAGAGACAGCTGACCTTAGCTTGTGAAAGCTCACAGATTCTGGACCGACACTAGGGAGCCAGCATGGGACAGACCAAGGCCCTCTGCATCTTGGTGACAGTTGTGGAGCATTATCTTTTGTGGGGCCCCTAGCAATGAGACCAGGACCTGTCCCTGATATATGAGCTGGCTTTTTGGAACCTATTCCCTGTGGTGGAATGCCTTGTTCAGTCCTGATGCAGGCGGAGGAGCTTGGTCCTGACTCAACTTGGTATACCATGCTTTGTTGTAAAATAAGTAAATTAAATAATGATATATTGTATGTATAACAAAATTATATTTGAAAAAAAGAGAGAAAGTTTGAGTTGTAAAAGAATATATTCATTTACAATTGATACATACTGAGTAGTTGAGGAAAACTTGAACTAATAAATCACCAAGTTGTTTCATAAAATCTTTAATTGGTGGATGTTGCTTCTTCACAAAGAATAATAGAGTTAACTTTAGTTTAATAAAATGATCCTCTTGAAATGTGGGAAAGATTCACATGCCTTAACATATTCTTATCTTATAGCTCTAAATTAGAATAGATTTTATAGTGAAAACAATCTGAGATAGTATTAATGGATTGATATATTTATTAAATCACGAGATTAAAGTCATGAGATACCTATGAGGGATTGCTATTGCTTAACTATGTATAATTTTGTATGTAAATGGTTACATAGGTGATTTATTGGTAAGATCACTTATTATGATGATAGGAGCTTAAAGGCTTAAAACGGGTAGCAAGTCATCTAAAGTTTGGCGATCCAAAGATACCAGATACTTTGTTAAAGTCAGAAAGCCATAGAATGAGAAAAGCAAATGGTTTAATATTTTGGTCAAGACCAAAGGTTTGAAAACCCAGAGGACTACTCACTAAGTGCTGGATTTAAAGACTTGAGACTTTGAAGTTCTGATATGTCAAAGCAAGACAATACCCAGCCAAGTAGATATTGTTTCCCTGTATCCAGGGGATGTCCCCAACTCATTCTACTGATTAGCACCAATTTCCTACAGAAATACACTTACAGCACACCAGAAATCATGTTTTATCAGTTCCAAGGAATTTCCTACCAATCAAAATGACACAAAAAATTAACCGTCACAAATGCATTATTGAGGGTCTGTCTCTCAGACCCAGATACCCCATGCAGAGTTCATGGCAACTCTTGTCTTACATGGTGACTCACATACACATATGTCCTGCATTTCCTTACATAGTTGTATTGGAAATGAAAGGTATTCTGGAAGCCCCATTATTTCATTTGCTGAGAAGACAAGAATGACAGCAGGAAGGTGAGGAAGGAAGTATAGCCTTTGCATGTTTATTTGTGTAGGCTGCTGCAAACTTTAGTTTTGAAACACTAAGGTGGTCTTCAATGGCTAGCATCGCCCACTGGGCAAGAATGCCAAGGACTGATGTCACTCTGCGTTCATGCTCTTTTGTTTTCAGAAATACTGTTTGCTTCTGTCCCCTGTGGTTTGTGGAATGCACAGAGATACCCAGCATGCAATACCACAAGTATCAAAGCTAGGGGGCCTAAATGTAAAATTATAGCTTTCGTAGTTTCCAAAGAGACAACTGACTAACTGTACATAGTATTTCTGGATTAAATTACTTGGAAGTCATTTTAGAACTGGAACTCAACAACTTGTTAGTGTTCAGTATTCACAGACCACAAATGTGCCCAACTTGAAATAATTTCTATTTCCAGCCATGTTTCATGGCAAATGATTCCTATTCTATTGGCTAAAATGAGAAATGCAGATAACAAGAAGGCAGAGAATAAATTAGAGGATAGATTCAAGGCAGTAACAATTTACTGTGTTAGGAAAGTTCCTCATTTCCTGTATTGTAAAGATGAAAATAATGAATAACAAAAAAATGGACTGCTTCAAGATCACATGCCTTATATTCTCTGATTTGAAACTACCTTTCATGTTCCTATCTTATTTTTAATGACCTAGCAAAATTTTCTTCTGGAGTGATCTCAGAGTTTACATTGATGTCACTAATATCTAGTTTCACTTCAGGAAATGTCTATTCTGGATTTGTATCCACAAATTTAAAAAAAAAGTGATTTTGGACAAAGTAAAAGTTCAAACTAAAATAATAGCAAGGCTTTTGTATTAAAAATTAGTTGCAGCTGGAGAGGTGTTAGGATCAGTGATGGCATTCATATAACTAATTAATACATTTTAGCCAGCCAACAAATGTGGATGAACACTTATAATAAGTGAAGTGCTGGATATGCTTTGAAGACAATGAGGTAAAGTATTGTTTGTGATGTTTAAGGACTTACATATGCAAAGATGAAAATAATATGATGGCAGTATACTTTTACAGTATCACATGGAGAGATTAACTTGCTGATACCCAAAAGTTTTACGAGTGAATATTCTTTTATGTATTCTTCAGTCTACATTTTAATTATTTCTTTGACAGGTTCACAAAAATAATCTTGACAGTGTCCCAAATATTTTACTAATTAGGAATATGACATAGTAACCCTATAATACCAAAGAGCATGACATATAATCTGGAATGAAAATACAGCAAGCAACCCAGTGCATAAACTTCCTGGTTATATGCTGAAGTGCTTTATGACAAACACTACATTAGAATAATAGACTGTGACTTTATGATTAAAATGTGAAAACACCGAGTAAGCACAAATCAAATGAACTGATGGAGTCATCCCATCCCTAGCTTCATAATAGTGAGTATTAAAGTCATTTGTGTCCATGACTCATTCATTGCACGGGAATTTGCTTTCTCTCTCAGACTTCTTTTTTTTTTTTTTCCTGTGCTCTATTTCTTGTTAGCTCTGTTGCTCACTGGTATTCTCCTTGCATTTTGAAAATGGTACATTATGGAATAGTATATACTTTAAAAAATATATGGAGTGTAGGTAACCTGTATATAAGAATAACAAAACAAATATTTGTGTAACCACAGATGGTACAGGACAAAGAAAGTCATGGCTGACAAGACGGCTCAGGTTCTGAAAATATTTGCATGGCAGCCTGACTACTTAAGTTTCATCCCTGGAACTCATGATGCAGGGAGAAAACCAGTTTCTCCAAAGTCAACCTTTGACCTCTACACATGCATTGTAGTTCATGCACACGCACACTCACACGCACAAACAAAAATCTAAAAGACAAAGAAAAGTACCAATACCTCTTTAAACCACCAAGTGCTAATCCACTGTTATTTCTCATTAATTTATGCACTAAATATTTTCCTATTATCCTCTCTCTACTTTGTTATTTTAGCACATACAGAAATCTTATACAGTTACTCATATTGTAAAGTGTTCATAAATTGTGTTCTTCTGTGCTTTTCTTTATTTAGTCGATATAATGTTATTATACTTGGCAAGAATTCATTCGTTTTCATGCTCTGCTGTTCCATTCAATGAGAACTCCACAATTTATTTATATGTTCCACTGCAGGTGGGATTTGGAGTTGTTTCTCGTTTGAATTTTTTGCTACAATAAATAATGCTGCATAATGTTCTTGAGCCTTTCTTCTGGTGCACATGTGCAATGTTTCTCTAGGGTGCGTATTTGGAAGAATTGTTAAATCTCAGTGTATGCATAACTCTAGCTCAGTTAGATGCTACCAAGTTGTGACCTAATATGCAATTTTACATATTTACAGTCTTCCCATAGTACGGAAAAGGTCTAATTACATTTTATCCTTACAGATACTTGGCATTTTCAGATTTCTTAATTGTTTCCCATCTGGAGACTGTTAAATACCATCACATACTGATTTTAGTTTGCATTTATCTGATTACTAATAATGCTAAATGTCAGTGTAATAAATTTACTGACTGGATTTTGCTTTCCAAATACCTATTTATTGATTTAAAAAAACCTTTCATTTCACTTGTTTCTTTTTCCTGATTCTTATGCGTAAGTTATTTTATAGTCATTGCTTGCTCATTATCATATACATCTTTTCCCAATTGGTGTTTTTTATTTGTTTGTTTTTGTTGTTGTTTTACTTTATGGCCCATATTTTAAATTTTTTCTTATAATAAAATAATTGCTATGTATAGAATGTTACTAGTAAATTTAATGAATCTTTTCTAAGTTTAACTGTTTTAAAGTTTGTAATAGAATTACATCAATAGCCAAGTGTTTCTTTTTTGTCACATCATGCTAATAAACATACTTCATTCAGATGTTATTTGTCCCTATATTTTTGGTCATGTCTGTTTATTTTCTGTCATTGTTTAAGAATTAACATCCAAAACAACTCATATGTTCTAATTATCAAAGCAATTACTATATGCACATAGTGGCTGACAGGTGTGTGTATGTCATATATGAATAGGAAATTTAAGTTATTCTCTTCTGAGAGTTGAAAAATCAAGGTGACCTATAATATTAGGACAGCATCATACAATATATATTGGTAAATTTAAAAGACACAAAATGTCTGCCCTTGTTATAGTAACACATTGTTTTGTAGTAAACTGCCTTTCAACATACTAATTTAAGACAATGATTTTTCTTTCTTTTTTTTATTTGAGGATTTTATACATCAGTATACTTCATTTGTATCATTTACACTACTCCAAATCTTCCTGTGTTTCCCAAATGCCTCCTCTTGAATTCATGACTTACTTATAAACAAAGTTGCCAGTTCCATTATGATAAGGCATATTGACAAGGCATTTTAATCACATCCCACAATGATTCTCCCTTGTTTTTCTCTCCTTTCCCCAATGCCCTTCCTCCTCTCTTACTATCTCTTTTCTACCTTCATGTTCTCTCTCTCTTTCTTTCCCCCCTCCTTATCTCCCCTCTCTGTTTTATTACCATTCCACATATGAAACAAAACATATATTTGTCTTTAAGAATATGTGGATTATTTCATTTAATATGATACTATTTGATTTGATTCATTATATGCAAATAATGTGATTTCTCTCCTATTTATGGTTGATTTTCGTCTACTGTGCATATGGCACATTTTCTTTATTCATTCATCTGCTAGCAGGCAATTAGACTGACTTCATAATTTTGCTAGTATGAATAATGCTGAGATAAACAAGAGGATGAAGGTTTCTATTGTATTCTGACATTGATTCCTTTCAGAATATACTCAGGAGTACTAAAGCAGAATAATAACAATTCGATAGTTTCTTCACACTTCTCATTTAGTAGTTGTTATGGTTGTTTTTTACATTTTAGCTTACCACAATTTAGACTCACCTAAATGAGGAAGTGAGGACCATCAGTTGAGGAACTGTCTTGTTTCCCTTAATTGATGTGGAAAAACCCATCCCAAATTTGGGAAGCACCTTCTGGTAGTAGGCCAGGTAAAAGGAATACAAAAGAAGGAGTAATACTCACCTCATTTTGTCTTGGCCTTTCTTCTCATAACCAAATTATTTTGCCCTGTTGTTGCTGTTCTTGTTATTTCAGTTGATATTAAGAGCAACTAAGGCTTTTGTAAATGGAAGTTTCTGTCCTGCCTGGTCCTGCAGATGATCAATCCCATCAAAACACACAGAGGTTTCTATTAATTGTAAACTGTTTGACCTATTAGCTTGGGATTATTATTAAATAGCTCTTACAACTTAAATTAACCTATAATTCTTATATGTTTACCCATGTGGCTTGGTTCCTTACTCAGTGAGGCATTCTCATCTTGCTTTCTCTACATCTGGCTGGTGGCTGCAGACTGAGCCTTTCCTCTTCCCAGCATTCTCGTAGACTGATCATCCCGCCTATACTTCTTGCCTGGCTCCTGGTCAATCAGCATTTTATTAAACCAATATGAGATGAGTGACAAATCTTTACAGGGCATAAAAACATTATTGCACAGCAGGCTTTAATAATCTGGAGGTTCAACTGTGATAGACTTCCAAGATGGCTTGCTTACATAATGGGAATGTTACACTGGCTGAAGAGTTCTGAGTAAGAAAGTTCAGGCAGGACAGTTAGCAAGGAGACACGTGTGTTTCCGTTCTAAAGCTTAGAATTCTTACACCATAATGGCTGAGTTCTGAGAAAAATAGGTCCCCACAATGCACACTGCAAAGTGATTCTAGAGAGGTGGTGATATAAGAGGTTTTATAATCTAGCCCTGGGAGTCACAGAGCCTCATTTTTTCTGCATTCTACTAGTTGTGTGTATCTTACTGAGTTTCAGTATAGAAGGGAGCATTGCTGAAAATGGAAGAGAGCATGGTTCAATGGGAAGCAGTCGTTGATTAGTGCATCAGCTTTTTTACTGAGTAATAAAGATTAAATGGATTGCAAAGACTCTGACTATAAAATACCTCAAATTTATGGATGAAGTGTGTGGTTCTTTTTTTCAAAAAGAAAAGATAAATGGCCATGAGCTAAGGGAAATTCTCAGAGCCCTAAAACACCAAAGCATGAGCTCATAGTAGCATCCAAACGCTTTTAGCACAGTGCCTTGGAGTCTTTTGATTTCAGAGACCTGTGACTGAAGTTTTAGTGGCACCTTGGGGAGTTGGGAAAATGAAAGATAGTCTAGAACCCAAGAAAAGTGAAAGTCTATTTAAGAGGTGAGCCACACAGTGTAGTACAAAAATACAGCTTGAAAACAAAACACACTTACCTGAATCTGGACATTAAGTATAACATAAAATTGTACAACTTGTACTCGTAGGAAAACATTGTGAATGTTTATGATCCTAATTAAAACTAAGTCTATCATCAAAACACTTCAAGCCAAACATTCATTTTAAATTGCTCAAAGTTAGCTATCTCAAGTATCTCTGTATAAGGAATGATGATGAACTTAGGGAAAACAAACACATATTTCAAGGTTGTCCTTCAACTAAAGCTATCGTGGAGATGATATGCCAATACAAATCACAGAACACTCGTAAGTATGGGCCAGGAGAAACAATGAGTAGTGTAAGATACAACAGATGAAGATTGTCAGAACTCAAATAAATGTATTAAAGCTGCTCAGCAATTACAAAGAGAAGTGATGAGTAAGAAATAACAGATCCAAAACACAATCAAATAAGAGGATAGCAATTAACTTTTAAAAGCTAGTGAATCATCTGAATGTCATATTAGATATGAAAAATGAGACAATTATGGAACTAGAATAGACAAAACCTCACCAAGAACACAAGACAAAGAGACAAAGTATTCAAAGATATTAAAAAGAGATGGAGATACATCAAAGATAGAGGGGGACTGGATATCTCACACATGTTAAATATGAGTTTTAAAGAAATAGAATTCCAAAGAAGTGGCTTCTAAGATGCAATAAATTAAAATTTTTCAGAATTGATGAAAAGTTTGAACCATCAGAATTAGCGATTTTAGTGAGATTTAGGAAGAATGAAATATTGTCACATTTAAAACCTTGAGATGAGTTGACTTTTCAAACAATACTATGCCACAACAACTGGAAAGATGAGTTATCAGCAACACCACCAAGACAAAAATTGTAAAAGCAAAATGCTTCTTTAATATACTGAAGGAACATAGCTTCTGATTTAGGTTATGAATATGCCAAGTTCTTTTACAAAATATAAAAAAAAAGAATGAAAGAAACATTTACAGAAATAAAAACTGAAAATATTTACTAACAATACTATCTCAAGAAAGAAAAAGAGTAAAGTACCATTTCATGGAAAAAGAAAAGACACCCTGAAGAAAAAGCAATGAAGATAAAGTATTAATTTCAGAAGCGAAGCAATAGGTTTCAAGGCAAAAACAACAATGAAATCTTCTTAGGAAGGGCTAGAAACTGCACTCAAGTCAATGCACTTATAGCTTCTTTGTGATGCTATATTAAAACAAAAGCAGGGACTGAACTAAAGAAGACATAAAGGAAGAAAAGTTGAGGAAGTAAAGCCTGGTAGGGAATCCTGCAAACTTTTTAAATGACAAAGGGAGGCTGAATAGGATTGCCATTTTCAAATGGAAAATCAGAGTCTTTGCCTCTGCCTTCACCTCAGCCCTCCCCTGTATTGATCCCACTCAGATGCTCTCTGTGGCTGGATATGGGGCAAGAGAGGGGAGAGCAGATTCCCGGAGAGAAGGTCCTGTTACAAGGCATGATTTTGGGTGCACATTGTTCTCTGCTCTGTTACGGCTTTGTACCATGTCTTAAATTCACCTATAGCTATTAAGTTAGGTATAAGACTTCTTTCACTTAAATATTATGCAGAAACCTTCCTCAACATTTCCTACAGCTTTTAAGACAATGAGAGAGACAGTGAATGCTAGATTTGAAATTTTAATGTCCATCTTCTCTTTCCTTAGTGTTCTTCATTTCTTTCTCTGCTTACCTCTATCCTTATTTTTCTGCTAGTCTCAATTCCTACAACCCATCAGGTTCCAAGCACCCCCCTTTATAAAACAAGTAAATTAGATTATTAATGATAAATAAAAGTATTACAAGTTCTGAACACTCTTTGCTTCCTCAATATGACGAAGTCTGGATGTTCCCCCTAACTATTACAGGGTATAGCACAGAATTCATATAATTTATCATCTATCTATCTATCTATCTATCTATCTATCTATCTATCTATCTATCTATCTATCGACTGATCACAAAAAGTAGGTCAATTTATTTGGAAACACTGTCATGTTTATTTAAACTAAACACTGTTAGTTCTATTACTATGCCAAAATATGCAACTGATGATTGCTTAAGGGTGATATAGTAGACAAGACTGTGGGAAACAGATAAAGGTAAGATTAAATGGGTTTCTAGAGTCAGATTACATTTTTGATTTAAGCTACAATCTTATGAACTCAGAAGAGTCAACTTGGTTTTTGTAGGCAAAGCCAGAATACATCCAATATACAAAATAAAGAAAATGAGGACATCTTTGCCCACAAAAAAAGGATCTAATGTTATTTTCCTAGTAAGAGTGAAAAAGACAAAATTACATATCCCTCTTTAAGAAACAGAGAGAAAAGTGATGGGTAACAGCTCCAGTGAGGCCTGAGAGATAGGTAGCCAAATCAGAAATTGTGAGACCATTTCAGTTATGAAGATCATGGCATTTCTTTATCATGTCAAGTTTGCAACAGACTATAATAAGCATGAACTCTAGAATTGAAAAGCTTTGCATTTAAATAATGGTTTTGTCATTTGCTAGGATCAGGTATCCTGAACTGAACTAGTGACACCATCCACTTTCAAGAAGTATTCTAAATTTGCTAACCTTAAAGCTCATTTATAATCTCAGCAGATATTTTACTCAGAGTTCAATGCATTCCATTCCCTATTAAACAAATGAAGGGTATTAAAAATAGAAGCATTAGGAAGTTCCTAACCTCACAGGACTTAGCATGACTCTGTAAGCTGGCATCCTCTCTAGCCATCAACTGACCCTAAAAGGGCCAAATGGCACATTGCTCCTCCTGTGTCCATAGGCAATCATGCAAAATGCACTAATTAAATGTCTCCATAATGACTGTGTGCTTCAGGAATGGCCTAATGCCAAAGCCTTGAAAAGTCAACTCCAAATGCCACTCTTGTCCAACAGCTAATGGATAAAGTGACCACAGCATACACTTAGAATTGATTGTTTGCTTTAGATTTAATCAAGCACTTCTCTCCTCCTCCTCTGAAAATGGTAATACTCTCTTTTTACTACAGTCACTATACCTTAACAGAAAAGAATTACATTTTCCCCTCTGGCTTTTAATTATCCTTGGGCAGCCTTAAGAAATGGCATGAGTCACACAAATCAGAAATGCCAGTTGGCTTTGGAATACATCCCAATTTGCCTTGGAAACAGATTTTTTGAGCTCTTTTCTGAACAAATGTTATGTTGATTTGTGTTTCTTTAATAGATACCAATGGATAACATTGGTGTGGGACCATGGTCTCTATTCTGTCAATTATATTTTAAATAAATGCTGATTGGCCAGTAGCCAGGAGGGAAGTATAGGCGGGACAACCAGACAGGAAGTAGAGGCTGGTCAATGGAACAGGAGAATTCTGAGAAGGAGGAAGCCCCTTCCTCTACAGTCCTGGCCCATCCACAAATGAACCAAGATATGACTGCTTTGCTGATAGAGGTACTGAGCCACGTGGCTAACCTAGACAAAAATAATGGGCTAATATAAGTTATAAGAGTATATAAGAAGCTTGAGCTAATGGACCAATCAGTTTATAACTAATGTAGACCTCTGTGTGATTTCTTTGGAACTTAACGATTGCAGGAACTGGGCAGGACAGAAACCTTGACAACAAATGGTGCCCAACATGGGATGACTACATTCACATAAAGCTTGGAAAGTAATTCTAGACAAAAAAAAAAAAAAAAAAACAACAACAACAACAAAAAAAAAAAAACTAGAGTTAAGCATGGCTTGACAGAAGCATTTTCTTAGGTGGACTCTGCTTGCTAGAGGCAAGTGCTCTCATTTAAGAGAGGCTTCCTGACTCAGCTTTAGCTGTAAAACCTTGCAGCTCTTTAAAGAGGTCCTGTCACAAAGCACTTAAATGGTGTTGATGAAAAGCTGACTGCATGCTTTCTGTTGGTGGCAGGGACCTTGAAATGCCATAAAATTGTGACAATAAACATGACTCCAGCTGGTACTTCAGCCATGACGCTGGAATCTCAATAGCTAAGAAATGGGCTGGATCCAGCTGTCAAAGCCATGGCTTTAAACCTACTCAAATTGCTTAGTAAATTAAAGGCTTATGTGGTCAAAAAAAAGGTACCATCTATATCACTGCTTGTCAAAGTATATGTGGATGTGAGCTGCTTTTCAAAAAACGTCAAATCTAAAGATTTCTATTTGCTAGCTCTTAATTTTATGACACTTCCATCCTCATTAAAAGCAATAACAAACAACCAGTTGTCATGAAACTCATGTTGAGCAGACCCAGTATACATGAAAACAATCACATTTTAAGTAACAAATAAAATAACAAGCATTTGGCAAACACAATAATTGGCTATCCATAATCATCATACAAGGGCAAAAATATTTTATGTATGAAGACACAAGGTTTAGATAGTTAAGATAATTTGCTGAGAGTCACTCAATTAGGTAGTGATAGACTCTTATTTGTGCCTCTGGACTCTTATTTTTTCACTATCATGTGTTAGGGCTCAGCAAGCAGCAAGATTGGATAGAGTTTAAAATATATAGGTTTTTGACAAAAGAATGACACTGGACAGAATCTCATAGATCAAAGTCACAAACTATGCCAGAAATAAAATGCCAGAAGAACTTAATTTTGTATGGGTCAGGTAATAAGAAGCTGAAGATAACAGTGGTCGAAACTGGTTCAGCTGCTGCCCATGAAGAATGCCTCATGAACAACTACCACAACATGAATGTTGCTTTCTTCTCAAGTGATGGGGAAGCTCAGCCAATCACATTTGGCTAGGGTGTGGCCGCTGGGGGCCAGGGAAGAAAGAAGGGGATCCAGGTGCCCACCCGTTGTTTACTCTCCATGCGGTGTGTGGTGCTTGCGGAACTTCAGTCGTGTAAGTCTCTCTGTTTTCCAATTATTAAACTATATTCATTGTTTTTGAGCTGGTCTGGTTAATTCTAACTACCGATCGACCACGCCCCTTCACTCAAGACAACTGACATATCAAGAGCAGTCATATAATTCTTCCTTCAGTTTCCAATGTAACTTGGTGATTCTGATCTGTGGATACAGTTTTGGCATAATTTGAACTTCATTTGCAGGGCTATGATTCCGGAGAGTTAAAATTGTGTACCATCCAGGGTTGCCTAATTAAATTACTTGATTACTCTTTATCATCAGAACATCATCCTATGGGAAAGTCAATAGAATCTTCTAACCTCAAATGTAGTTAATGAGGCCCAAGCATGCCCAAATTCAAGGTTAGACCAAATATATTATGTGTTCAAATGCATAGAACAAAGAGACACATACCAACATACACACATACACTCTTACATGTACAACACACACAATTATCCTTTCATATTTATACCACCTATAGTGATCATTTTAATATGTTTTATGTACATTATTTAAAGGAGGTTGCATTGAATCTATAAATTGCTTTTGGTAGGATGGCCATTTTTACAATATTAGTCCTACTGATTCAAGAGCATGAAAGAATTTCATATTTTCTGATATTTTCTTTACTTTCTTTCTTCAAAGACTTGAACTTTTATCATGCAAATATTGCACTTGCTTGTTAGTTACTCCAAGGTATTTTATATTCTTAGAAGGTTTTGTGAAAGGTGATTTGAAAGAAAATAGCCCCATAGGACAATAGGGAGTGTCTTTATTAGGAGGTGTGGCCATGTAGTAGGTGTGACCTTGTTGGAGGATGTGCATCCGCAGGGGGTGGGCTTTAAGGTCTCAGAAGCTCAAGTCAGTTCACTTCCTTCTGCCTACTGATTGGGATGTAGAACTCTCAACTCCCTCTCCAGCATCATGTCTGCCTGCATGCAGTAATATTCCTCACTGTGACTATAACAAATGGACTAAACTTCCAAAACTGTAAGCCAGCCCCAAATAAATGTTTTACTTTATAAGAGTTGTCGTGGTCAGTTGGAGACTATCCTAATTGTCATCAGAGAGCATTCATCCAGTAACTGATGGAAGCAGGTACAGAAATCCATAGCCTAGCACTGGGCAGAACTCAGGGAGTTCTGTTGAAGAGAGAGAAAGGACTACACAAGCAGGGTTTGGGTGTGGAAGGAGAGGTCAAGGTCTTGATGGGAGAACTCACAGAAACAGATGACCTGAGCTCATGGGAGCTCACTGACTATGGACCCTCAGCTAGGGAGTCTGCATGGGACTGACATGGTCCTCTGCATATGTGTGATAGTTCTGTAGCTTGGTCTCTTTGTGGGTCTTTTAGCAGTGGGATCAGGACCTGACCCTGGCACTTGAGCTGGCTTTTAGGAATCCAATCCCCAAGCTGGGTTGCCTTGCCCAACCTTGATACAAGGGGAGGAGATGGATCCTGCTTCTACTTGATATGCCATGCTGCTTTGACTCCCATGGGAGCCCTTCCCCTTTCTGAATGGAGATGGAGGAGTGGATAGAGGGTGTAAAAGGGAGGTGGGGGGAAGGAACAGGAGAAGGGGAGGGACTGGAAACTGGTCAGTATGTTAAATAAATGAAAAAAAAAATAAAAAGAAGGGGTTGCCATGATCATGTTGTCCCCTCACAGAAATAGAAACCCTAACTAAGATGTGTTGTTTCCCTGACTTCTTCCCTAGTCCATTTTTCATTTGTATATAGGAGGTTTACTGATTTCTGTGAGGTAGTTTTGTATCCTGCTACTTTGTTGAAAGTGCTTTTGTATTGTTTTTATTGAGCTTTATATTTTTCTCCACTTCCTTCCCTTCCTCCCTCTCCCCTTCCACCCTTTCCCATAATCCCCACCCTCCCAATTTACTCAGGAGATCTTGTCTTTTTCTACTTCCCATGTAGATTAGATCCATGTATGTCTCTCTTAGGGTGCTCTTTGATGTCTAGGTTCTCTAGGATTGTGAAATGTAGGCTGGTTTTTCTTTGTTTTATGTCTAAAAGCTACTTATGAGTGACTAGATATGATATTTGTCTTGCTGGGTCTGGGTTACCTCACTCAATATGATGTTTCCTAGATTCATCCATTTGCCCACAAATTTCAAGATGTCATTATTTTTTCCACTGTGTAGTCCTCCATTGTGTAAATTTATCATATCTTCGTTATCCATTCTTAGGTCAAGAGGCATTTAGGTTGTTCCCAGGTTCTTGCTATGACAAATAATGCTACTATGAATATAGTTGAGCACATGTCCTTGTGATATGATTGAGCACCCTCTGGGTATATATACAAAAGTGGAATTGCTGAGTCTTGAGGAGGTTGTTTCTTAATTTTCTGAGAAATCAACATACTGATTTCCAAAGCAGATGTACCATTTCGCACTCCCACCAACAATGGAGGAGCATTTCCCTTACACCACATCCTAGACAGCATAAGTTGTCATCAGTGTTTTTGATCTTAGTCATTCTTTCAGGTATAAGATGGAATCTCAGTACTGTATGGATTTTCATTTTTCTGATGACTAAGGATGTTGAATATTTCCATAACTGTTTTTCAGCCATCTTATATTTGCCTTTTGAGAATTCTCTGTTTAGGTCTGCACCCCATTTTTATTGAATTATTTGTTCTTTTGATGACCAATTTTTTGAGTTCTTTGTATATTTTGGAGACCAGTCCTCTGTCCAATGTGGAGTTGGTGAAGGATCTTTTCCCATTCTGTAGGCTGCTGTTTTCTCTTATTGACCATGTCCTTTGCTTTACAGAAGCTTCTCAGTTTCAGGAGGTCCCATTTATTAATTGTTGCTCTCAGTGTCGTTGCTACTGTGCCAATGTGTTCAAGTGTACTTCCCATTTTCTCTTCTATGAGATTCAGTGTGGTTTGTTTTATGTTGAGGTCTTTGATTCATTTGGACTTGAGTTTTGTGCATGCCAGTATATATAGATCTGTTTTAATTCTTCTGCATGTTGATACCCAGTTATGCCAGCACCATTTGTTGAATATGTTTCTTTGTCAAAAATCAGGTGATCATAGGTATGTGGATTGATATCCGGGTCTTCAGTTTGGTTTAATTGACCCTCCTGTCTGTTTTTATGCCAATACCAGGTTGTTTTCAGTACTATAGTTTTGTAGTAAAATTTGAAGTCAGGGATTGCAATGCCTCCAGAAGTTCCTTTGTTGTATAGGATTGTTTTGACTGTCTGGGTTTTTTTTTGCTTTTCCATAAGCAGTTGAGTATTGTTCTTTCAAGATCTGTGAAGAATTTTTCTGGGTATTGCATTGAATCTGTAGGCTGCTTTTGGTAAGAGTGCCATTTTTACTCTGTTAATTCTACCTACCCAAGAGCATGGGAGACATTTAAACTTTCTGCTGTCTTCTTCAATTTCTTTCTTCAAGGATTTAAAGTTCTTGTCATACAAGTCTTCCTCTCGTTTGATCAGAGTTACTCCAAGATATTTTATGCAATTTGTGGCTATTGTGAAGGGTGATGTTTCTCTGATTTCTTTCTCAGTCTTTTTTGTCGGTATAAAGGAGGACTATGATTTTTTTGTTGTTAATCTTGTATCCTGCTACATTACTGATGGTGTTTATGAGTTGTAAAAGTTTTCTGGTAGAGTTTTTGGGATCG
Source organism: Chionomys nivalis (assembly GCF_950005125.1). Lineage (NCBI taxonomy): Eukaryota > Metazoa > Chordata > Mammalia > Rodentia > Cricetidae > Chionomys > Chionomys nivalis. Next base: position 129,633,725 of record NC_080112.1, on the reverse strand, counting down.
CTTATGTAAACTATCATATCATCAGCAAATAGTGAGAGTTTGACTTCTTTTCTGATTTGTATCATTTTGATCTCCTTTTGTTGTCTCATTGCTCTAGCTAGAACCTCAAGTACTATATTAAATATATATGGAGAGAGTGGATAACATTGCATTGTCCCTGATTTCAGTGGGCTCACTTTGAATTTCTCTCCATTTAGTTTGATGTCATCTATTGGCTTGCTGTATATTACCTTCATTATGTTTAGGTATGCTCCTTGTATCCCTTCTCTCTTCAAGACCTTTATTATGAAGGGATGTTGTATTTTGTCAAAGGCTTTTTCAGGATCTAATGGGATGGTCATGTGTGTATTTTATTCAGTTTGTTTATATGGTAGATTATGTTTACAGATTTTGGTATGTTGAACCAAATATGCATCTCTGGGATGAAGCCTACTTGATCATGATTGATGATTTTTCTAATGTGTTCTTGAACTTGGTTTGCCAGTATTTTATTTACTATTTTTGCATAAATGTTCATGAGTGATATTGATCTGTAATTCTCTTTCTTAGTAATGTCTTTCTTTGGTTTGAGTATCAGGGTAATTGTAGCCTCATAAAAAGAGTTTGACAATGCTCCTTCTGTTTCTATTGTGTGGCACAATTTGAGGAGTATTGGTATTAGTTCTTCTATGACAATCTTGTAGAATTCTGAGCTGAAACCATCTGATCCTGGACTTCTTTTTGTTTGGAAAACTTTTGATGACTATTTCTATTTCTTTAGCAGTTATAGGTCTATTTAATTTGCTTATCTAGTCTTGATTTAATTTTGATAAGTGATATTTATCCAGAAAATTGTTCATTTCCTTTAAGCTTTCCAATTTTATAGAGTACAGGTTTTCGAAATGTGACCTGATAATTCTCTGGATTTCCACTGTGTCTGTTGCTATGGCCCACTTTTCATTTCTGGTTTTATTAATTTGGATATTCTCTTTCTGCCTTTTTGTCAAAGTTGTGAGTTAATTTTGTATCCTGCTACTTTGCTGAAAGTGTTTATCAGCTTTATGAGTTACCTGATGAGACATTTAGGGTTACTTATGGCTACTATCATATCATCTGCAAATAAAGAAACTCCCTTTCCAATTCATATAGCCTTGATCTCCTTCAGTTGTCTTACTGCTCTAGCTAAGACTTCAAGTATTATATTTTACAGATATGGAGAGGGTGGGCAACCTCATCTTATTACTGATTTTAGCAGAATTGCTTTTAATTTCTCTACATGTAAATTGTTGTTGGCTATGAGCTTGCTGTAAACTATCTTAATCATGTTTAAGTATGTCTCTTGTATTCCTAATCTCTCCAGAACTTTTATCATGAAGGGTATTGAACTGTGTCAAAGGCGTTTTCTGATTCTAGTGAGATGATCATGTGAGTTATTTTTTCTTCCAGTTTAATTGTGTTGTGGATTACATTTGTCAATTTGTGTATGCTGAATTATCCCTGAATCTCCAGCCTAAGGCCTGCTTAATCATATGGCTATTCTTTTGAATGTGTTCTTGGATTCAGTTTGCAAGCATTTTATTGAGAATTTTTGCATCTATGTTCATAAGAGAAATTGGTCTGTAATTTTCTTTTTTGGGGGTCTCTTTGTGCTTTAGGTATCAGGGTAACTGTGGCCTCATAAATAAATTGGGCCATATTCTTTCTGCTTATATTTTGTGGAATTATATGAGGAATATTGATTTTAACTCTTCCTTGAAAATCTTTATGATACTCTGTTTTTCCTCGGTATATGTCGTTTATCTTATTTTCATCTCTAATTTTATTAATTATATCTTCTCTCTCTACCTTTTTGTTAATTTGAATACAGGTTTGTCAATCTTGTTGATATTCTAAAAGAACCAACTCTCTGTTTTATTGATTCTTTGTATTGGTTTGTTTATTTGTTTCTACTTTATTGATTTCAGCTCTGACTCAATTATTTCATGCCATATATTTCTTTTGGGTGTGGTTTCTTCTTTTTCTTCTAAATCTTTCAGGTGTGCTTTTACTTACTAGTATGCAATTTCTCCAGTTTATTTATGTAAGCACTTGGTGTTCTGGACTTGGGACTTTGAATGACCTTCATTGTATGCCATATGTTTGGGTATGTTGTGTATTGATTTTCACTCATTTCTAGAAAGTCTTAATTTTTTTTCTTTTCTTTTTATTGTTTGTTTTTTCAAGACAGCATTTCTCTGTAACTTTGGAGTGTGTTCTGGAACTAGCTCTTATAGCCCAGGCTGGCCTCGGACTAACAGAGATTCACCTGTCTCTGCCTCCCGAGAGCTGGGATTAAAGGTGTGCGCCACCACCACCCAGCTAAATTTTTTTCTTAATTTCTGACTTAACTCATTTAGTAGTGAGGCATTCAGTTTCCATGAGTTTGTAAACTTTCTGTTGTTTATGCTGTTGTTGAAATCCATCTTCAATCCATGGTGCTCTGATAGGATGCAGGTTGTTATATTGATTTTCTTGTATCTACTGAGACTTTCTTTGTGTCTTAGTATGTTGTCAATTTTGGAGAAAGTTTCATGAGGTCCTGAGAAGAAGGTATGTTCTTTTGGGCTTGGGTAAAATGTTCTATAGATATCTGTTAGACCACTTGGTTTATAATGTCAGTTAGCTCCAGCATTTCTCTGTTTAATTATTCTCTAAATGACCTGTCTATTTGAGAGAGTGGGATACTGATGTCTGCCATTATCAGTATGTGAGGGTCAAGATGTAATGTAAGCTGTAGTAGTGTGTCTTTTATGAACTTCGGTGCCCTTGTGTTTGTTGCATATGTGTTAAAAATTGCAATATCTTCTGTGAAGAGGTTTTCTTTGATGAGTATGTAATGTCCTTCCTAATTTTTTCTGACTACTTTTGGTTTAAAATCTATTTTGCCAGAAATTAAAATGGCTACACCAGCTTCCTTCTTAAATATATTTGCTTAAATATCTTTTTTCCATTCTTTATTCCCTGATGCAGTACTTTTATGAGATTTCTGAGTGTGTGAAAAAGTGAGTCTCTGTTTTTTTTTTTTTCTGTTTATTTTATTTCTTTTGGGCTCTTTCATCCTGTTTGTTTTTGTCCTGTTCTAATGTGTTAGTTTTTGTCTTATTGTTCTTTATTTTATTATTATCCCCTGGGAGTCTGTTTTCTATGGAGAGATGGAAGGGGATGTGGAGTGGAACTTGGAGGAGTAGTGGGAGGGAAGGTATAATGAGAGTATATTATGTGAAAAAAAAATCGATCTTCAATAAAAAATAAAAAAAAATAATCATTTGGTTTCTAGCCATAAATAAAGGACATTGAGCCTATAATTCGTGATCCTAGAGAAGCTAAATAAGAAGGCGAACCCAAAGAAAAACATATAGGCATCCTCCTGAATATTAACCTTCATCAGGCGATGAAAGGAGACAGAGACCCACATTGGAGCACCGGACTGAAATCTCAAGGTCCAAATCAGGAGCAGAAGGAGAGAGAGTAAGGCAAGGAACTCAGGACCGCGAGGGGTGCACCCACACACTGAGACAATGGGGATGTTCTATAGGGAACTCACCAAGGCCAGCTGGCCTGGGTCTGAAAAAGCATGGTGTAAAACCGGACTCGCTAAACATAGCGAACAATGAGGACTACTGAGAACTCAAGAACAATGGCACTGGGTTTTTGATCCTACTGCACGTACTGGCTTTGTGGGAGCCTAGGCAGTTTGGATGCTCACCCTACTAGAACTGGATGGAGGTGGGTGGTCCTTGGACTTCCCACAGGGCAGGGAACCCTGATTGCTCTTCGGGCTGATGAGGGAGGGTGACTTGATTGGGGGAGGGGGAGGGAAATGGGAGGCGGTGGTGGGGAGGAGACAGAAATCTTAAATAAATAAATAAATAAATAAATAAATAAATAAATAAATATAAAAAAGAAAGCAAAAAAAGAAAAACAAAAGAAAGTAATTTTTAGAGCACCATGTAATCATTTGGCAGATGTAGAAACCAAGTTTCAAGAGGTGGCAGATATCCAGAAGATACTAAGGCCATTGTGCAAGCTTTAATAAATATTCTTAGTTCCTTAGTCTTTCTACTCCTTTCATAGTCTTCTTTACATTATTCTCTAACTTAGAAAGTGCATTGTCTTAGCTTAAGACTAACCAGGATTAAGATAATCAACCACTCCCATTTTTCAACTAAGAGATTTTATAGGTCTTTGAGTTTTTTAACTTTAAAAGTTTCAAAAAAATCAGGATTTTTAGTTATCTATCAGGTGGTACCCAGTTGCCAGATCATTCCTTGATGACAGTTCTGTTTTAGTAAATGGAATACTAAGAAATTTTGTGTCTCATTTTACATTTTTGATTCACAGAGTCATTTAGTCTTGAGTCCAATAGTTAAAACTGGCTTTCTAGTTTCTGCCTTTAGTCCCACGATTTGTGATTCACTTTTGTGTAGACCCATCCTATCTGCTTTCTTTTCTGTGTCATGAACAATAAACAAACCCTTTGATTATCCAGCCTTCATTTCTTTACCTCTGGGAACTGATCACATCTAGTCTTTACAGATATCATTGAATTTTACTTGTCATCCATGTGAGTTTGATATATCTGCTAGTTATCTTACTAATCTATCCTGATCTCAACTTCTAATCCATTCTGGAAGCTCCTAGGTTATAATTCAAATTTATATGTGAGTTTCTTCACACCATCAGTTCTTTTACTGTCAAAAGTTTCAAACAGCATCACATCTTGGATCTGGAAGTTGGCTACATATCTTATTCTTTGTGAGGCCCATGGACTGAGTATCCCAACCAAATAGAACAGCAGAAGATAACTTCAAACTCTCTTTATCAAATAAAAAAGATACCACTGTAAGTAGCATCTCTAAATTATTCTTGAAATTTCATACATCTTAAGAAGACCTTTGCTGGGTGATGTAAGTACAGGATTTCAGTATACCATCTGAAAAGAACTTAAAGTGCTCTTTTCATTTGACTCAGCATTAGGTCATGTAGAGAGAGCCTGGTGGCCTTTACTCTGGCCATCTGCCCACTCAAATCTATTTTAGGCTTACCTCTTGGAGTCTTTTTTTTCCCCAAAGATCCTGACATGTTCCTTTTTTCAAAAAACAAAATGAACAATAAAAGAAAAAAACCTGTTTGGCTCAAATCTATATCTCTTTTGCTCTTTCTAGCCATAGACCAACGTACTCAAGGGATGTGATTAGAGACACAAAATGGCATCGAAATTCTTGTCATGAAGTATTCAAGTCCAACTATCATGTGAGAGATCATACTGCTTTTTCTTTTATTTAGTAAACAGTGAATTGGTTTTTTGTGATTTTGTTTTGTTTTGCCTCTTGTTTTTGCTTATTTGGAGGGAAAACATCATTTTATTTCTTCCAAATTTGTAAATACTTAGATATCAATGATATTATGGGAAAGAAAAACCTGTTAAATTTCATATTTATTTTCTGGAAAAGGCAAAACTTTACTCTTGATCAAGAGGGTATGCTTAAAAGAGGTAATACACAGAAACAGGAAATGCACTTGGTTTTTATTCTAACTCAGATGGTGACTGCATCTTTCCCCAGTTGGCTGGGTTCAACCTCACAGTCTTATTTAAATAGATAATCTGAAAACAATTGATATGTAGGAAATGAAGAAGGAAAAGGGAAAAGCATCACTGGTTTGGGCCATTGAATTCCTAGAATGTACCAGGGGCCTTTGTGTAAATAAAGATTTTCTTGGGCATGGAGGGGAATTAAAACATTTGCATAAAAGTCTTACAAAGTGAAAATATAAAAGTATTTGAATTCATTATTCTAAACATGTTTTATAGTTTGTGATAGAACAGACTTATACTTAATATTTCTTACAAATCACTCCTCCTATCAAAGGGCATGACAGCCAATTGTGGGTTCATCACTCTGGAGATCAGCTTTAGATCTTAGTAAATCAAAAAAGCTCAATAAATAGAGTCTCTTGTGAGTTCATTAAGAGTTTCTAGTGAACTTTGACTTGAATATTTTCAAGTCTCTTTCCAGACATTTATTCTCCCAACCCTTGACAATTGGAGGCTCTTAGATCTAGGATCAGATTTGTAAGTGATTCTAGGTTCTTTTTGTTGTTATTGTTTATTTGTTTCTTTTTTTCAAGACAAGATTTTACTTTGAAACAGTCCTGGCTATCCTGGAACTCACTCTGTAGATCAGACTGGCCTTGAACTCACAGAGATCCACCTGCCTCTGCCTCCCAAGTGCTGGGACTAAAGGCGTGTGCCACCACCTCCTGGCCTGATTCTAGGATCTTTAGAGAGGCAGAATGTAGCAGTGAAGGCCTCTTAATAGACAACTTTTCTTGTTCAAGAGAACAGAATTTCTAGCCCAGGTGCAGACCTAACATTCCAATGAGGCCAGACCAATCTTCTGGCCAGCTGAGGAATGTGGGTTCATCTTAAACCATGGTAATGAAGTTGATATTTGTCTTAGGGGCTTATTGATTTATTGTGTCAACTATTACTAATCAGATATTCCCTCCTTATTGCATTTTCTTACTCTAAGATAGGACAGGCAGACCGAGCCTACATCTTATTGAGTCATATGATTAGCATATTTATTATAGAATAAATATTAATTGAAGAAATGTTTTTTTTTTTAATTTGGTTTTTTTGAGACAGGGTTTCTCTGTGGTTTTGGAGCCTGTCCTGGAACTAGCTCTTGTAGACCAGGCTGGTCTCGAACTCACAGAGATCCGCCTGCCTCTGCCTCCCAAGTGCTGGGATTAAAGGCGTGTGCCACCACCACCCGGCTTGAAGAAATGTTTTAAGAGAGATGGTACTGCTGGTTTTAGACTAAATTTAGGATTGTCATTTATAACATAATGTCTTGGAACACATCAGACACCAATATCCTTTTCTGCATGTGATGTAATTGAAAGGCGAAGAACTCAAAGTGGTGCTTCTTTACTCAGGAAACTTTAAAAAACCTGCCACCAAAGCCTGTCAGATTGCTCTGGGATGTAAGCTGACTTTGGTGGTTGTTTAAAGCCTATCTAGTGGTTTTCAAGTACAGCTGGAATTCAGAATCCTTGTTTGTGTTGCTGTTTGTTATTTTATTTTTTAATTAATTTTTTAAAGTTAGAATACAATGTAATGGATTTTATTATGATATTTTCATATGTCATTATACTTTGTTCTCCCATCCCACTTCTGTTCTTTGAGTCCCTACCTCTTTTCCATTACACTCTTGCATCACTTTGTGTCTCTTCTCCTCCCAGCCAGTCTCCCTTTATGCCTACACACACACACTCTTCTACATTCTACACATGAGTTCAAACATGTGAAATATCTATCTATCTATCTATCTATCTATCTATCTATCTATCTATCTATCTATCTTGGAAGGGAATGATATGTATTTACCACAGTAGCTAGTTGTCTTTTCCACTGGGATTGGACTCAGATTAGCAGGCTTAACAGCAAGTATCTTTACCCACTGACTCATCTTGCTAGTCCTCAACAATCACTTTTTAAAGATTGGCTTATTTCTTTTAATATAGTTATTTCTAGTTCCATCCATTTTCTTCAGATCTCATTATTCATTCTTCTTTACAGCTGAATAAAATTCTACTGCATATATGTAGCATACTTTTTTATTCAACCAACTGTTGATGAACATCAAGGCTGGTTCTATACCTTGGTTAATGTGAATAGCGAAATAATTATGGGTATACAAGCAACTTGGTGGTATGTTGACATTAAGTACCCAGAACTGGTATACCTATTGGTATATGTAGGCCTTGTGGTAGTTTTAGTTTTAATTTTTTTTTTTTTTGGTTTTTCAAGACAAGGTTTCTCTGTAACTTTGGAGCCTTAATTTTTTGAGAAACCTCTATACCAACATCCATAGTAGCCCCATGAGTTTAATTCCTCACAAATCGTGTAAGTGTTCCACTTTCTCCACATTCTCATCAGCACAGAATCCCTGTTTTAAAATTTAGCAACAGGATAGGGTATGGAAGATCATATGGGTCTAGAAAAAGGTATAAGCTCCTATCTTGAAGAACTCCAGTCATTTGCATTGAAGACCGTACTGAAAGGTGAGTTAGCACTACGTTGAAGAGGAGAAATATCATTCACAGAGTCCACTTGAGTTAAGGGACAATGCTAGTTCTATCTCAGTCACATGAAAGCACTCCTTATAAGCTAGAGGACACATGTCAGCATGCTGACCAACTACAATATTGAGCTTAAACCTCACTAGAACTTTCCCTGATGGTGGTAACACCCACCCCAGCCCAGAAAAAGAAAGTAATGATTCAGTAAGTGGAATAACAGATCCAGAGAATGCATGGAATTAGAACATCCCTGCCAGCCCTTTAAGTCACTAGGTCACTCATTAATCCTTTTTTTTTCTTGGTACTTTACCATCCTGTCACCTTCTAGACAGCAAGCATCACTTAAACTCACCTTATTTTCAATATGCCCTAGAATTTTAATATAGTGCTCAGCATACTGTCAATCTTCAGTATCCCAGGATTCTGTATTTGTGAATTCACCTACCTACTGAAATTTATATGGAACTTCAAAATCATCACTCAGAGCACTTTCATAGTCCTTCATGGACATGTGCAGAGGAACAGAAAAGTAGTTTTCAAATATGCATGCATGTTAAGACCTGAGGTTCAGCAAAGTGGCATTTTGCCTTCTTATCTCAATTCTCAAACCAAAACAAAATATCCGGATGAAGACAAATTGATGGCTCATTTTCTTTATGTATTTTTGGTGTTCTTTGTTGGTTGGTAATTTCACAGTCTCAAATATGTTTCAGGAGCTGAAGGCTTGGTTCAATGTTGGAACCCTTGCCTAGCATGTAAAATAAATTAAATAAACTAAAAATGATTGTCAAGTGAACTGCTAAAATACTATCTAGCATCCTTAAGTGCAAGAAAGCTGAGGTGTGCAAGAGATGTGCTTTATGGAAAAAAATTATGATTTAGAAAAACTTCCTTCAGTCATATTGATGGTCAGGAGTTCAATGTCAATAAATCAGTGTTATATATTAAATAAAGCGTCTTTAAATGTGAACGTACATAAAATAATGTTATGTATTGATAAAGTGATAAAAATGTGGCAAGAGGCTTTCAGGAGCATAACTCTGTGTTTCCTTTAGGAGCAATGATTCACTATTCCATAATGCGCTATTCAGGATAACTTTATATAAAATAATTACCAAAAATAATGGAGGTTGATTGTGCAAAGTCAGTGCTCAATTAGTACTTATGAAAGAAATTAGTATCTTTGAATTTTTAATGTAGATAGGCTTTCTTAAGATACTTTTATTGATTCGGTGGTTATTCTGAGACCTCAAAAATACTAATAATATTTTATTGGATAACAATTATAGTTCAGGCACTTTTGATATCTATTGTTCTTTTTCTTCACAATAGTTCTACTGAACAAAAATTTACCTTCTTCATTTGGCAAATAAGGTAAGTGAGTCCTAAAGGAAAGAATTGGCTTCATGTTCCTTAGCTGGTGGAAATGTGAACTGCATAGAGGTGGCTGAGCTAGTACTGGGTCTTTCCCTCACCCAGTCAAATTCCTATGCTGGAATTTTATCCCCTAGTACGTCAGCATGTGGCTGTATTTAGACATTGGGATTTTAAGGAAGTAATTTTAGTAAAATGAGGTCAGTGGGTAAGGCTTACTCAAATGTTACTAGTGTCCTTATTAAAAAATTAGGACACACACACTCTAAAGAAAGACTATGTAAGGGAACTGATTGAAGACAACAATCTGGACGTCAGAGAAGGAGAGAAAGCCATCTAAAAGAAACTAACCCTGTTGACAGCTCGATTTCAGATGTCTTTCTTGCAGAAGCTTGAGGAAAAACATTTCTGTAGTTTTAAGCCCAGACTGTAGTCCTTTTGCCACAGCTGCCTGAGCAAAAGAAATAAACTATGATTGAGATGCTGGGTTGATAAATCAGACAGGCTCCCAGCCTTCAGATCTCTCGGAGTCTAGCCACTTGTCATAATCCACTAGAGACCTTTTTTTTTTTTTCTCTAGGGAGGGAGCAGTATAATTACAAATGAGGCTGTGACTAAATCTGGAATTCTGGACACTGGCAAGGATAAGCAAGTGAGAAAAATTGCTGGATCTTGGGTCAAAGCCAAATGGAGCATAAAGGTGGCCAAGGCAGAAGAAAACGCTGGGAGCAGTGCCAGAGCACAGACTTCCAAGCCAAGCAGGGAACCGAATAGAAAACAAGCCAAAGTGTGCAGTGTAGAAGGAGGACCCGGTCACAATGGGAAATGTTTCCAAAGCGAAAGGCAGCAGGAGAGAGCAACAAGGAAATGATCCCAGTAATGCTTTCAGGACCCAGAGCTCATCTGAGACCCAACTGACTAGAACCTGTAGCTGCAAGAAGCTAAGCTCACTTCCCCTTACCTGTTTCTTCATCTGACTCATAAGCACTTAAATTCTGACATCTTTAGCGAAATATGAGTCAGTACTGAACGGATCATAATAACTGTGTCATATAGAGTTCCTCAAAAGAGATGCTAAGAGGAAGCTTCTGGAATATATCAATCTTTGATATTAATAGTTGGAAGAATAAGCCTTTATTTTCTACTTTTGCAAAAACATTCTTGGCAATATTTACATACTTTGGTTTCTCACATATATTGTTTGCTTTCTGTTTTGTAAATTCACCCACACATCTATAAGAGGATGTTGGTGGGTCCAGATTTCTGATATGCATTTAAAATCATTTTGTCTGGTGAAATCCCACTGGATTTTTGATTGACAAAATTGCACTAAGTATATATTGTTATTTGAAAGAGAGTAACATTTGTATTATATTCAGGCTTTCTGTCACAGAGCATGGGCTGTCTCTGCTTTTTTTTTCCTGATGTGCCTTAATAAGATCTCTCTCTCTCTCTCTCTCTCTCTCTCTCTCTCTCTCTCTCTCTCCCTCCCTCCCTCCCTCCCTCCCTCCCTCCCTCTCTCTCTCTCTCTCTCTCTCTCTCTCTCCCTCTCTCCCCTCCCTTGCCAGGAAGTTGTGGCACACACCTTTAATTTCAGAACTTGGGAGGCAGAGGCAGGTAGATCTCTGTGAGTTCGAGACCAGTCTGGTCTATGAAGCAAGTTCCAGCCAAACTATTACACAGAGAAACCCTGTTTAAAAAAAACAAAAAAGTTCTCTTATATATTTTTTATTGCATTTTCTACTGTTAATTATGTTATTTTGTCCCAATTGTTAATGGAATACATATGAATAGTTTTGTTTCCATCTCTGTCTGGTTTCATTATAAATCAGCTTATTTTTAAAATTGTACTTATTTCTAATGTTTACTAAAATATATTTTCTCCTTAAACTGTTTGTTTATTATTTATCATTTATTTGCCTGTTTATTATTTATTTATTTTGCTTTTTGGGGACAGGGTTTCTCTATGTAACCCTGGCTGTCCAGTAACTCACTTTGTAGACCAGGCTTGCCAAGAAATCACAGAGATCTGCCTGCCTCTCTCTAATTCGTGGTCTCTTTTATCATTAATAACTGTTACCTACAAACACAAACACACACATGAGTGTTTACACACACGACACACACACCCTGTGCAGTCTTTACGTTGCTACTTGAATGTATGTTTTTAGGGCTGACCATTTGTACTGGCTAACCAGTTGGTGTGCTCTTCCTTAGGGAAGGCTGTTTCTCCAGCTCTCAACATTCCTTAGTTGCCTATAGTTCTTTGTGTGGGTTTATGCCTTTTGGGCTCTCTCTGTCCACTTTAGCATACCTACTGTTATTGTCCCTGTTCAGCGTATGCTTACGTCGTCATGGTGGTGAGACTTTATGAATATAGCTTCAGACAGGAACACTCAAGGTCACAATAAACTCCCTGTTCCCCTGGCTCTTAACAATTTTTCTGTCCCCTCTTCTACAATCTTTCTGTTCCTTCTTCTTCCTGAATCTTAGATAGAGGAGCTGAGTTGTAGACATATAAGTTAGGACTAGGCTCTAGATTTCACAACTGCATTTTGATTGGTTGTGTCTGTCTGTAGTGGTCTCTGTTGAAAAGAGAGATTTCCTTGATGAGGGATGAGGACTACACTTATTGATGGATGTAAGGATAGATTTTAGAATATATATATATATTCTAAGACATATATACATGTATAATATACATATATTAGAATATAGGATTATGATGGCTTAGTTAAGTGATGATTGTAGGTTCTCCTCCAAGATCCATAGCTTCACTAGCCCTGGGTAGTTGTCTAGGTTTCCAGGATCAGGCAGGATCAACCTCTACTTGAGTTGGTCATTGTTGTGATTCATAGGAATCATAAAGAGCAAGGTAGAAATTTTGGTCGTTTCTCTCCTTTAAAAGTCTGCATAGTGCTTTCTGGTTCTGTGAAAGCTAGTCCTCGGGGAGGAGGCTTTCAAATCAGTTTCAGCTCAGGGTCTCCTGGGCCCTGTATCTGAAGTGCATGGTGCCTGTAGCAATTGGAAGTTGTCTTCCAACTCTGAACAAGCTGGGAAAAGCAACCAAAGGCAACTGCATTTGCTTGTAATGTTCTGTGAGTCTCTTGGGCAACTCTGACCAACAGCTCAAAAGAAGAATTCTGGTGATTGAGTTATTGTGGGAAAGATTTTGGCTCTTGATGGGAACATTGTCAGCCCAGATGGGAACTTTTAATTTAAACTACATAAGTATATTTGAACACACACTTACATGTATTAAAGGATTTTTAGATAGTTAATAATATGCTTCTTTATGACTTTTTCAATCATCCTTATGTAATTTTGCCATCTGGTCTCCTTTTTCATTTATCTGCCTTCCCCCTTTTAATTAGAGCCCCACCCCATTTTTCCCAATCAAATCATTTACATCCTACTATAACACTCTCATTTGCTTCCCCAAATCTTCTGTAATGGTCCCTCTTTACTGGCTTCTGCAGTTACTCTGGGATATGTATTCTCATCTGAAGATTTGGAGTCAGGCTTGTCCTGTAATAGAGAACATGTGACATTTGTCTGGGTCACCTCACTCAGTATGCTTCTTTTGTGGTTCCATCTATTTACTTGCAAAGTTCACGATTTCATTTTTCTTTCCAGGTGGATAGTATTGCATTATATATATGTATTACATTTTCATTACCCATTATCAGTTGAAGGGCACTTGGATGGTTTCCATTTCCCAGAAACTGATAAAATAGTAGCAATGGCCATGGCTGAAAAAGTGTCTGTGGAGTAGGATGGTGAGTCCTTTGGGCATGTTGCAGAGTGGCATAGCTGGATCATATGGTAGATTTAATTTTAGCTGTTTGAGAATTCTCCACACTAGTTTTGATAGTGACTGCACAAGTTTGCAATCCTAACAAAAGGGAATGAGGATTCTCTTTTCCTCCAACCCTTCACCAGCATTGCTGTCAGCTGTTTTGTTCATCTTTGCCATTCTGACTGGAGTAAGGAGCAATCTCAAAATACTTTAGATTTGAATATCACTAATTGCTAGAAAATGGAGTGTGTATGTTCGCATTCTGTTTCCATACCTCTCTGGTTTTGTAACAATTCAATGGGTTTTAAAAATAGCTTTTTTGGTAAACAATATCTTATTGTGATTTTGCCTTCAAAACCATAATTTATATTTAATTGTCTTATGTTCGGTTTATATAAACCATGAAATTATTTGCATACTGGGGCAATACGACTTACAATGCTTATTTAAATTCTTTAGGGATTCTCTCATTAGCTAGAACTCTAAAGAACTGAAAGCAATAGCATGTCCTTGATTGAGCCTAAGCTACTGGTCAATATTTACAATATGTCAGTATGCTAAATATTTTACATGGATTACATAATCCTTCGTGGTGTTCCAAGATGATATAGCTGGGTTAAAACACAAGGAACAACAATGACTAGAGGGTTTCAGGGACCTTTTGGGATAGTTTTTCTGTTCTTTGAGTTGATGGCGTTGTGAGGGACAAAGAAGATCTTGTAACACAACCATTATCCCACTCATATTTCAGTAGTCAGTGTCACATTTTTAAAACAGCAAATTTGAGCCTTTTGTATAATGAAGATTTGAGTCCAAATATCCGTATTATCAAACAGAGTGGAGTGAGCATTCTCCCTGGACCATGTCTTGTTCCTTCTGGGGAGACAGAGCCTGTCTGTTTCTACATAATTGTGTCACCAAGCTTTGTACTATTAGCTTGGGGATCCACTCCTGTTTGAAAGCCCAGGACAGTATCATGTACCTTTCTCTGTCCTCAAGGGCAAAACTTTCTTCACACAGCAAAGTCTGTATGGATTCACAGTCTCAGATAAAACAGTCTTTCCACGCTGACTCTTTTAAGGAATTCCTACTTCAGAGACAATTAACTCGGTGATTTGTTCCCTCTCCCTTCACCTTTTTGTCTTTTCATTTTGAAATTGCCCTGAAAGCCCAGGGAAGCTAGGACCAGTTGCCTTTGTTATTGTTTGATTTCTCTCCTCTTGCTTGACCTCTCATCATACCCTTTACATCATCTTCCATACGCTACAAGTATTTATTTGAGTGCCTTGCGGGTCTAAACTCTATAGAGCAAACTGCCTGTAATTTTCCCCTCTATGTGCTCTAAGATATCTATAACAATTATAAGCTTATCGTTAAGGCAGCCTATCAGATACACAGTGTTTGGTGCTTCATAAAAGGGATTTTTGAGGTGGCTGTTGTTTTTGTTTTTATTTTATTTTATAGCTGATCCTGGTTGCAGTGACAAATTAGAATAAATTTAACATGTGTACAATGAAAGGAGTTTTTTCTCATTTTTCTAAGACTTTGATTCACTGGTATTTTGAATCAGTCAGACTGTGATAGCTCAAGTTGCCTAGTAACCATCCAAGGTGAAGCACCAGAGTGAAACCAAGAGAAACCACATTTCTTAATAAAGAGGGCAACAGCAGGGAAAGCAGCAAGTCTGGGCTCACAGTTGGTTTGGATCTTTACTCCTTTGAGGATGTGACTGACATGTCTTCTATTAAGCTGCCCAAATCCTTCATCTATAAAATGGGCCTGGCATTTGGCTGTGGGTGCCTCGGACACATATGGTGAGGATTAATGAAGAACTCAGAAAAAAAGTTTGAACTTTTTAAAATAAAAGTACTTGGGGACTATGGAGGATTCTTAATACTTTGGGGCTAGCAGGAAGAAAATTTTGGAAATCAGGATCAGATAAACGACTGTTTTCTAAGATATATTCTCTCTCTCTCTCTCTCTCTCTCTCTCTCTCTCTCTCTCTCTCTCTCTCTGTGTGTGTGTGTGTGTGTGTGTGTGTGTGTCCTTGCAGGTGTAAATGTGTGTTGAGACTGGAGTACAAGTTTCAGTGTCATTCCTTGAGTACTATCCACCACTTCTTTTTTGGAGATAGGGTCTCTCACTGGACTGAAGGGTAGTTTGCAGACTAATGATGCCCAGGGATATGTCTGTTTCTCCTCCCTACAACTGGGCTCATGAATTTGCTCTATGCATGTTTTCTGTCCACTGCTTGCCCCAAAACGTAATGAATTCTTCTCAACTGAAACTATCAGCTCACAAGTGACTGCTTTAAAATGAAGGCTGTTTTTTTTGTTGTTGTTGTTTGCTTGTTTCATCTTTTATGGTTGTCTTAGAGTCTAAGAAAAAGAATACTCCTGATGGCTTAGTTTAAAAAGTGCTTGCCACACTAGCATAAGGACTTGAGTTTGAATCCCTAGACTCCATCTAAAGCTAGGCACAGCAGTGCACATATATTCCAGTGCTTCTATGGAGAATTAAAAGGATGATGCAGAAGAGTCCCAAAGGTGCACAGGCCATTTAGACAGTGAAAACCAAGAGACTCAGCCTCAAAACAGGGTGAAAGGGCCCTAACAACATATGCCCATACTCACATACACAGATTAAGAAAAAACAAAATGAAACAGACAGCCAGTTAAATTTTGTACAATGGACTTTTATGTTCCAGACTCACAATTATCATGGAGTCTGAAGGTATCATTAGGCAACAACAACTACATTCAAATCTTCTCTCTCCTCTTTTCTGTACAGGCTTAAGGTGAACAACTTCATCTTGTTCTAGTGTAGATCTTCATTTATAAAATATATACAAATACACTGAAAAGATTGAGTATATATATACATATATGTGTGTATATACATTTTAATATATAGCTTTATATATTTAGGTTATATATGAAATATACATACTGGTGTAGGAGGTCCTTCTGTCTATGTGTTGTTTTCATTAGTTAATAAAGAAACTGCTTTGGCCCTGTTGATAGGGCAGAACTTAGGTAGGTGGGGGAAAATAAAATGGAATGCTGGAAGGAAGAAAGCAGAGTCAGGAGACGCCATGGATCCTCCGCCTGAGACAGAAGCCAGTTAGAATCTTTGTCGGTAAGCCACTGCTATGTGGTGATATACAAATTAATATAAATTAATATAAGAGTTAGTCAATAAGAAGTTAGAGCTAATGGACCAAGCAGTGTTTTAATTAATATAGTTTCTGTGTGGTTATTTTGGGGCTAAGCTAGGAGGGCAGCTGGGACGAAAATACGGGCCCTCCTGCAATATGCATACATATGTGCAAACACATATATAGTAAGTCACAAGCTTCACAAATTCTTCAATTACACTTGTATGCGTTAGACCCTCTCTCTCTCTCTCTCTCTCTCTCTCTCTCTCTCTCTCTCTCTCTGTCACTGTCTCTCTCTGTTCTGCTCTCTCTCCCCCTCAAGCTCTTGACTACCACTCATTCAAATTGCAGTTCTCCTAGAGGATAAAATAGGATCTTATAATACCTAACAAAATATATGTAGTTTTGGTAGGGTTGAGTTGAGATTTTGCCAAAAAGTAACACATACCACTGACAAGTTTGCATTAGAGTTTTCTGTGATGTTTAGAAAACACAGTTACTTTGTCTTCTCAACTTCCCCATGTTGAGATCATACATCTAATCACAAGTACAAACAGTGTGATTAATTAAATGTGGGAAAGATGTCTCTTCCTTCTTAAAAGATATGTGTATGCCTGGTCTTGATTTAATTTTGGTATATGGTATTTACTGGCTTTTTGAAACCTTGGTCTATTTGAATGCACACCTTCCTAGGCCTGGATGCAGGGGGGAGGGCCTTGGACTTCCCACAGGGCAGGGTTCCCTGCCCTCTCTCAAGCAGGGAGGGGAGGGAGGAGGGGGAGTGGGGGAGTGGGAGGGGAGTGGGAGAAGGAGAAGAAGTGTAAAATTTTTAATGGAAAAATAAAAAAAATCATAATACATATCAGGTACATACACACAAAAAAGATATGTGTACACATCCATCCTTCCTTAAGCAGGAACGTTTTGAGCTCTTGTATTGAGCATAATTTTAAGCGGCGCACAGCGAAAGTAAAAGGGAAACATCAGAAGCCACAACTGGACAAAGAGAGAGCACCTTCCACTGCAACTCTCAAGGGGTTCTGTGCCATTTGTGCCTTTTCTCTGAGAATTGGGAAGCACGATGCAGGAAAACCTGTCATGGCCTGGGCTGACCCTGATCTGCCAGCAAGGACCCAGTGAAAGACATCATTTAATCACTTGTCTTGAAGCCACTGTTGAAATTGCAGCCCTCTGAAGTGACATGGGAAACCAAGTCCCTGCACTTATGGTGGACAATGAAAAGAGGCATCATAAAGGTTTGCTTATAGGCCAAAGGCTGTGGTGTGCCTCCCCTCAGGTCTTCACAGAATTTTCCAATGCTACTCTGACAGAAATCAAAGACCCTCCCTCTCTCTCCAGCCTCTTGCCCTCTCCCTCCCTCTTCCTCACCCAAACCTATTACCTCCCCCCTCTCTTCCTCAACTCTCAGCAGGTGGTAGGGTGTCATGCAGTTTCTCTAGCAAACCTATCTGAGTGCTTCTGTATGGAAAGTGATTCCCAGTATCCTATAACTCCAGCACCATGTGGACCTCAGAATTTGTCTCCTCTATTTCCATCAGTTGCTGGATGAAGGGTCTATGGTGATATTTAAGATATTCCTCAGTCTGACTACAGGGCAAGGCAAGTTCCGTACCCCTCTCCTTTATTGCTTAGGTAAGAACCTAAAAACAGAGGCAAAGAATCTCATCAGAGCACTGGACTGAGCTCCCAAAGTTTAGTTGAAGAGTGGGAGGAATGAGAATATGAGCAAAAAGGTCAAGACCCACTGAAACAGTCTACCTGAGCTAATGGGAACTCACCAACACTAGCCGGACTAGGAAGGAAAAAGCATAGAACCAAACTAGTCCTTCTGAATGTGGGCGACAATTGCATGGAGGGAAAGACTGAGGGGCCACTGTCAGTGGCACCAGGATTTATCTCTACTGCTTGTACTGGCTTTTTGGGAACCCATTCTCTTTGGATGGATACCTTGCTCAGCCTAGATATAGTAGGGAGGGCCTTTGACCTTTCCCAAAGCAATATGCCTTACCCTTTCTGAAGAGTGCATAAAGGGTAGGAAGAGCAAGTGGAGGGAATAAGATGAGGGGTGGGAGTGGAAACTTGGATTGGTATGTATAATGAAAAGAGATGGTTTCTTTTCTTTTTTTTTTTTTAAAGAATACTGAAAAAGGAAAAAAAAAGAATTCATTCATCTCCTCTAACATGAGAAGTGTGTCTCTTCTGTTGCCTTTTGATTGGTTAGGAATTTTCCACCTTTAGCAGTGAAAGCCCTAGTCTTGGGCAGTCTACTCTGAGGAAGCAAGAAGAAGCCTTCTAAGCCAGGTGGTGGTGACTCATGCCTTTAATCCCAGCACTTGGGAGGCAGAGTCATGCAGATCTCTGTGAGTTTGAGGGCAACCTGGTCTACAAGAGATAGTTCCAGGAGATGCTCAAGAGCAACAGAGAGAGACCCTGTCTTGAAAAAATAAAACAAAACAAAAATTAGCCTTCTTAGAAATACAGCCAGATGCAGGCTTACCAGTATTTTTTAAAATAGGGCTTGATTTAGAGTCATTAAACTTAGAAAGTTCAGAAAATAATACCGCTTTTAATCTCAGTGTCAATCAAGATCCATTTCTTCTGTAATTCAGTGGTCACAATGACTTTTTGAGAGCCCTCTTTTCTGTAGGATAAGCTCCAACAAAACTCATTTATAAAGAGTATATATGAGTTAATTGAAAATTCTCCCCAAACTGTTGGCTGACTTTCTATTTTGCTTCCCAGGAGGGTCAAGTTCACAAGTTCCCTTTGGCCTAGGGTACTTTAAGTCATACAAAATAACTGGATTCAACTTCCGTCAGAGTTTACTGGCATGAAATCAAGCTTTATTGGACCCAGTAGTTCAGTAAAGAAAACAGGTTTTTTTTTTTAAATAAAGTATACAAACATATATAAAATGTACAGAGGTCACCTTACTACCACAAGTGAAAATATGCACAGGTCACGTGATCATCTATGAAGACATATTAATTAAACTAGAGTTGCTCTCCAAACAGTATTTTTATAGGTAAGCTGTAAGATGCTCAGGTCTCAGCATACACACACACACACACACACACACACACACAGAGAGAGAGAGAGAGAGAGAGAGAGAGAGAGAGAGAGAGCCATCGTGGAGGATATCTAATGTTTTGCACAGCTCCATTAACCCATCTAGATCTTTAGAAGACAACATCAGTATCAGGTAGGGACAGTATAAATACCCTTATGCCCAGGCAATCCCTTCTGAATCTTACCTCTGACGTTAGATATAAGCTCTTGTGTCTTATTATATTTTCTTTTTTAAAAAATATTTATTTATTTATTATGCATACAATATTCTGTCTGTATGCCTGCAGGCCAGAAGAGGGCACTAGACTCCATTACAGATGGTTGTGAGCCACCATGTGGTTGCTGGAAATTGAACTCAGGACCTTTGGAAGAGCAGGCAATGCTCTTAACCGCTGAGCCATCTCTCCAGCCCCCTTATTATATTTTCTAAGTTATTTTTGTATATTCTTAAGCTTAAGGGTAAATTATTCATAACTTTGACATATTTAAATACAAAACTAAATTAATAAAATAGGAAAGAAGAAACGGGAAGCTTTTTCCATAATTTTGAACTTTCTACTAGGAGTTAACTACTAATTTTTCAAAAGTAATATTACAATGAAACCTACTGGAAACTTTAAGAAGTCTACAAAGAAAGAATAAAGATGGCTTATAAAAGCAGTGATAGAGACTGTAGGAATGGGTAGTCTTACTTTTGCAATAATACCCAGAAAATAATATTGTGAAGTGTAGAAAAATGTAAGTAAAATACATCCTTTTCAAAAACTTTCATTGATGTGTACTCATTATAGATGTAACTGTTGCACAACAACATTCTTATACAAGCATACATGTGCTTTGAATGTATAGCCCTCTATATCTCCCTTCCCTGTCTTTTCTTCTTTCATCCCCTAAATCCTTTTGTTCCCCTAGAGAGCTCTGTTTCTACTTTTATTGATTGATTTTTATTGGGCTCTACATTTTTCTCTGCTCCCCTCCCTGCCTCTCCCCTCCCCTTTCAACCCTCCCCCAAGGTCCCCATGCTCCCAATTCACTCAGGAGATCTTGTCTTTTTCTACTTCCCATGTAAATTAGATCTATGTAAGTCACTTTTAGTGTCCTCATTGTTGTCTAAGTTCTCTGGGATTGTGGTTTCTAGGCTGGTTTTCTTTGATTTATGTTTTAAAAACCACCTATGAGTGAGTACATGTGACAATTGTCTTTGTGTGTCTGGGTTACCCCACTCGAAATTTGTTTTCTAGCTCCATCCATTTTCCTGAAAAATTCAAGATGTCATTATTTTTTTCTGCTGTCTAGTACTCCATTGTGTAAATATACCACATTTTCTTTATCCCTTCTTTGGTCGAGGGGCATTTAGGCTGTTTCCAGGTTCTGGCTATGACAAACAATGCTGCTATGAACATAGTTGAGCACATGTCCTTGTGGCACGATTGAACATCCTTTGGATATATACCCAAAAGTGGTATTACTGGGTCTTGAGGAAGGTTGTTTCCTAATTTTCTGAGAAATTGTCACACTGATTTCCAAAGTGGCTGTACCAGTTTTCATTCCCACCAGTAACAGAGGAGTGTTCCCTTTATCCCACAACCTCTCCAGCATAAGTTGTCATCAGTGTTTTTGATCTTGGCCATTCTTACAGGTATAAGATGGAATCTCAGAGATGTTTTTATTTGCATTTCTCTGATGACTAAGGATGCTGAATATTTCCTTAAGTGTCTTTCAGCCATTTTAGATTCCTTTGTTGAGAATTCTCTGTTTAGGTCTGTACTCCATTTTTTTATTAGACTATTTGTTCTTTTGATGACTATTTTTTTGAGTTCTTTGTATATTTTGGAGATCAGACTTCTGTCTGATGTGGGGTTAGTGAAGATTTTTTCCCATTCTGTAGGCTGTTGTTTTGTCTTGGTGGCTGTGTCCTTTGCTTTAAAGAAGCTTTTCATTTCAGGAGGTCCCATTTATTAATTGTTTCTCTCAGTGTCTGTGCTGCTGGGGTTATATTTAGGGAATAGTCTCCTGTGCCAGTGCTTTCAAGTGTACTTCCCACTTTCTCTTCTATAAGGTTCAGTGTGGCTGGCTTTAAGTTGAGGTCTTTGATCCATTTGGACTTGAGTTTTGTTCATGGTGATAGATATGGGTCTATTTTCATTCTTCTGCATGTTGATATCCAGTTATGCCAGCACCATTTGTTAAATATACTTTCTTTTTTCAATTTGATTTTTTTTTTGCTTCTTTGTCAAAATTCAGGAGTTCGAAGGAGTGTGAATTAATATCCGGGTCTTTTACTCAGTTCCATTGGTCCTCGTGTCTGTTTTTATGCCAATACCAGGCTCTTTTCAGTAGTGTAGCTCTGTAGTATAGTTTGAAGTCAGGGGTTGCGATGCCTCCAGAAGTTCTTCTATTGTGCAGGATTGTTTTGACTATCCTGGGTTTTTTTCTTCTTTTTGCTTTCCCATATGAAGTTGAGTAGTGTTCTTTCGAGGACTTTGAAGAATTTTTCTGGGATTTTGATGGGCATTGTATTGAATCTGTAGATCGCTTTTGGCAATATTGCCATTTTTACTATGTTAATTCTGCCTACCCAAGAGCATGGGAGATCTTTCCACTTTCTGGTGTCTTCTTCAATTTCTTTTTTTAAAGATTTAAAGTTATTATTATACAGGTCTTCCACTTGTTTGGTTAGAGTTACTCTGAGATATTTTTATGCTATTTGTGGCTATTGTGAATGGTGTTGATTCTCTGATTTCTTTCCCAGCCCTTTTATCATCTGTGTACAGGAGGGCTACTGATTTTTTTTTTTGAGTTAATCTTGTATCCCACTACATTACTGAAACTGTTTATGAGTCGTAGAAGTTCCTTGGTAGAATTTTTTGGATTGCTTATGTAAACTATAATATTATCAACAAACAGTGAGAGTTTGACTTCTTTTCCAATTTGTCTCCTCTTGATCTCATTTTGGTGTCTTATTGCTCTAGCCAGGACCTCAAGACCTATATTAAATTGATATGGAGAGAGTGGACAACCTTGTCTTGTTCCTGATTTCAGTGCAATCGCTGGAAGTTTCTCTTCATTTAGTTTGATGTTGGCTGTTGGCTTGCTGTATATTGCCTTTATTATGTTTAGGTATGTTCCTTGTATCCCTGCTCTTTCCAAGACCTTTATCATGAAGCGATGTTGCATTTTTTTTTCAAAAGCTTTTTGACCATCTAATGAGATGATCATGTGGCTTTTATTTTTCAGTTTGTTTATATGGTGGATTACATTGAGAGATTTTCCTATGTTGAACCATCCCTGCATATCTGGGATGAAGCTGACTTGATCATGGTGGATGATCGTTCTGATGTGTTCTTGGATTTGATTTGCCAGTATTTTATGTAGTTCATGAGTGATATAGGCCTGTAATTCTCTTTCTTAGTAATGTCTTTCTGTGGTTTGGGTATCAGGGTAATTGTAGCCTCATAAAAAGAGTTTGTCAATGTTCTTTCTGTTTCTATTGTGTGGAATAATTTGAGGAGTATTGGTATTAGTTCTTTTTTGAAAGTCTTGCAGAATTCTGAGCTAAAACCATCTGGTCTTGGCCTTTTTTTTGGGGGGGGGGTTGGGAGACTTTTGATGATTGTTTCTATTTCTTCAGCAATTATAGGTCTGTTTAATTTGCTTATCTGGACTTGATTTAATTTTGGTAAGTGGTATTTATTCAAAAAGTTGTCCATTTCCTTTAAGTTTTCCAATTTAATGGAGTAAAGGTTTTCAAAATATGACCAGATGATTCTCTGTATTTCCTCTGTGTCTGTTGTTATGTTCCCCTTTTCATTTCTGATTTTGTTAATTGAATATTCTCTCTCTGCCTTCTGGTTAGTTTGGTTAAAGGTTTGTCTATTTTGTTGATTTTCTCGAAGAACCAGCTCTTCGTCTCATTGATTCTTTCATTGTTTTCTTTGTTTCTATTTTGTTGATTTCAGCTCTCAATTTGATTATTTCCTCCTGTCTAGTTCTCTTGGGGGAATTTGCTTCTTTTTGTTCTAAAGTTTTCAAATGTTCTGTTAATTCACTGGTGTGGGATTTTTCCAGCTTCTTCATGTAGGCATTTAGTGCTATGAACTTTTCTTTTAACACTGCTTTCATTGTGTCCCATAAATTTGGGTATGTTGTGTGGTCATTTTCATTGATTTTTCAGAAGTCTTTAATTTCTCCCTTTATTTCTTCCTTGATTCATTGATGATTCAGGTGAGCATTGTTTAATTTTCATGTGTTTGTGGGTTTTCTGGAATTAGTATTGCTGTTGACTTCTAGTTTTAAACCATGATGATCTGATAAGGTACATTGGGTTATTCCAATTTTTTTTGTATTTGTTTAGGTTTGTTTTGTTACTGAGTATGTGGTCAATTTTTTTCAGATGGTTCCATGAGGTTCTGAGAAGAAGGTATGTTCTTTTTTGTTTGGATGGAATATTCTATAGATGTCTGTTAAGTCCATTTTAATTATAACATCTGTTATTTCTCTTATTTCTTTGTTAATTTTTTGTCTGACTGACCTGTCCAGTGGTGAGAGGGGAGTGTTAAAGTCTCCCACTACAAGTGTGTGGGGTTTAATGTATGATTTAAGCTTTAGAAGTGTTTCTTTTTGCTATTGTATTTGGTGTACAGATGTTCAGTATTAAGATTTCCTTTTGATGGATTTTTCCTGTGACTAATATGTAATGACCTTCTTTGTCTCTTTTGACTGATTCTAGCTTGAAGTCTATTTTGTTAGATACTAGGATAGCTACACCTGCTTATTTCTTAGGTCCATTTGATTGGTATATTTTTCCCCCAACCCTTTACTCTGAGATGATGTCTGTCCTTGAGGTTGAGACGTGTTTCTTGTATGTAGAAAAATGATGCACTCTGTTTTTTTTTTTTTATCTAATCTGTTAGCCTGTGCCTTTTTATAAGTGATTTGAGTCCATTTACATTAAGGAATATTAATGACCAGTGATTGCTATCTCTTGTAAATTTTGTTTCCATTGTTGGTGATGTTAATTTGTGCGTGTATCCCTTCTTTGCGGATATACTGCTATGAGACCATCAATTGTCTGTGTTTGTGTTGGTGTAGCCAACTTCCTTGGGTTGGAGTTTTCCTTCTAGCATTTGTTTAGGACTGGGTTTGTGTCTAGGTATTAGCAAAATCTAGTTTTACCATTGAATATCTTGTTTTGTCATTCTATGGTGATTGGAAGTTTTGTTGGGTGTAGTATTCTGGGCTGGCATGCGTATTCTCTTAATACCACTTGACCACGACCTTCTTGTTTTCATTGTCTCCAATGAGAAGTCAGCTGTAATTCTGATAGATCTACCTTTATATGTTACTTGGCCTTTTCCCTTTGCAGCTCTTAATATTCTTTCTTTACTCTGTATGATTAGTGTTTTGATTATTATGTGGCAAGAGGACTTTTTTATTTTATCTCATCTATTTGATGTTCTATAAACTTCTTGTATCTTCATAGGCATATCTTTTGTTAGGTTGGGAAAGTTTTCTATGATTTTGTTAAATATATTGTCTGTGCTTTTGAGTTGAACTCTTTCTCCTTCCTCTATACCTATTATTCTTAGATTTGGCCCTTTCATGGTGTACTATATTTCCTGGATATTTTGTGTTAAGCTTTTGTTAGATTTAATGTTTTCTTTAACTGATGAGTCTATTTCCTCTATTATATCTTAAGCACTTAGGATTCTGTCTTCCATCTCTTGTATTCTGCTGTTCATGCTTGCGTTTGTGGTTCCTGATCATTTTCTCATGATTTCTGTTTCTATAATTCCCTTAGCTTGTGTTTTCTTTATTGTCTCTATTTCAGTTTTCAAGTCTTGAACAGTTTCTTTCATATGTTTGATTTCTTTTTCTTGGTTTTCTTTAAGGTATTTGCTGATGTGTTCCAATTTTTTGTTTGTCTTTCCTCCATTTTTAAAGAGAATTTCTCTTTCCCTCTTTATGAGTTTCAAACATTCTCTTGAAATTATTTTTGGGTCATTTTCTTCTCCTTCATCTATATTTGGTTGTTCAGGTCTTGCTGTTGTAGGGTCTTTAGGTTTTACTGGTGTTGTGTTGCTCTTTGTGATGTTGCATGTATTCTTACCTTTTCTACTCATCTTTTCCTCTAATAGGTGTGGTTGGGCCTACCTGAGATTCTGTTGATTAATCTTCTAGGTGCCAATGAATCCAAAGCTCAGATGGTTGTTCCTCGTGGTAGAATCAGTGTCAAAGTTCTAGTTACCCTGTTGTTTATTCCTGTTCCTGGAGCTATCTTGGTGTTCCTGTGCTTTGCTCTGCTCCCATGTAGTTTTCTGTCTCAGGCCTACTTTGGCCTAGGTTGCATACTTTGATATGTTTCCTGGTCTGGATCCCCTCCTGCAGAAGTCCCTAGCTTGAAGTTGGTCCTGAAAAGGTTTCTGGCTCTGGTCTACTGCTTCAGAGTTCCCAGGCTCTGATGTGCCCAGAACCACAGGCGACCTGGCTCAGGCTTACTCCCTCAGAGATCCCAGATTCATGCTCAGAACCTCAGAGGTTCCAGGTTCCTGCCTATTCCCTTTGATTTCCCAGACCAATGCCAGGACCCTGATTCAGGTCTACTACCTCTGAGGTCCCAGACTTACACCTGGCCCTGCAGAGATCTCTGGTTCCTGTTTACTCCTTTGGACATCCCAGATTCATGGCAAGACTGGCAGAGGTCTTGTCTCAGACCTAGTTCCTGGGAGGTCCTAGACTCACACTCAGAACCACAGGAGTACTGGCTTAGGTCTACTCCCTTGAAGGTCCCAGATTCATGTCTGGACCCTCAACGGTCTCTGGCTCTGGCTCACTTGCTCAGTGATTACTCCCCTGTACCTGTTCTGGTGAAGATCACTGTCTCTGGACCAGATTGCTAGCTCAATGCTGATCCACAGTGTCAGGCGACTGGATTGGCTCCCAGGACCGGATTGGTTCCTGGCTTCTGCTCCAGTGGAGCTTTCTTTCTCAGGCCCACTCTGTCCTAGGTACCTGGTTCAGTCCCATTCCTCTGTTTCTACTTTTGTGCCATATATGTGTACCTAATTTTATATGTATGTGTAGAATCTAGGAATAACACATGAGATAAAAAATATGTAATATTTCACCTTTTGAGACTGATTCAATTGTTTAATATAATTATCTCTGATGGTATATATTTTTCTGACATCGTTTCATTCTTCTTCATGACTTAAAAATACTCTGTTTTTTTTTGTGTGTGTGCATCACACTCTATTTATCCCGTTAGTAAATGCCTAGGTTGGTTCCCTCACTTAGCTATTGGGAAGCATGCTACAATAAACACTGATGTGTAAGTATTTCTATAATATAATGACTTGGAGACCTTTGGGTAAATATGCAAAAGAAAAATGTAATTTGATTTTTGAGCCACTTTAGAGAAAATATACATGCTAAAATAATCTTTAGATGAGAACTTCTTTTTTAAAAATAATATTCTGAAGATAATACCCAAAACATATGAGGAATAAACAACTGTTTTTGGAATATGATATGTTACCCTCTGCAAAGATATCATTTTCGGATCATAATGCTGATGCTAAATTAGCATGTTTTGTAGTGATTCTGATCCCAATCTTAGTCTTGAGCATAGTTAAAGGAATTCTGAGACCTAAAATCGGTTAGAGGGAGACCAGTAGGAAAATAAGAAAAAAAAAAAAAAAACAGTCTCCTAAATTGATCTTGAATTGGTCAGTTGCCATCAATAAATATTTATTGGGTACTTATTATGTGTGGAGTATGCTGGCTGAAGCTGGCCATCATTATACCCATTTGGAAGTACGATAAGCTAACCTTTAGAAATGTCCACCAAAACCTACAGATGCAATAGAAAAAGATAACTCTATTCTCTCCTATGTTTGCCTTCCACTCTTCTCCAATTTTTCTACTACTGCTCAAGGACAGTGTGTGTGTGTATTGTTATCGTTTTTGTTTTTTTACAAAGGAAGTTGCTCCTATTGATTTAACATCAAGGCTACAGGATTTTCATTGTATTATTAGTTATGGCTGTTGTTTCCTCCCCCCACAAGATGCTCCGAGTTACACTTCCCTTCCCAGTTATTCTGAGCAGCACTGTTTTTAAAAGCTAATGAGCTAAAATTTAAGGTGAAAACTGTGAAATGAAAACAAGCTAAAGGAGTTCATTATAAAAAAAAAGGAGTTTATTTTGAGGAAAATTGCCTGTGCTTGCCATTTAAACTTTAAGCAAAAAACACATATCAGATTGTACTTTTATCCAGTATTCCAATTAATTTCCCTGAGAAAACAATTTGTTATATGGGACTAGGTAATCACATGTTATCTCTTAATCTTGGGACTGAAACCTGAGTGCATCACCAGTTTTGTCACCTCTCCTTTCAGTCCTCCACTTCCCAAAGACTTCAATCGCAGCTCACTAAAGAACAGCTAAAGTTGGTCATTTAACCAGAACTGTAGAGATATTTGACATATTGTCCATGCAGCCTATGGAGAAATTGAAGCTGTCATCCTATCTTTATATAACTTGAACCTTAGAAAAATGAGTAGTCTGAAATGAGTAGTAGGGTTGTTAGAAAGAAGAGGATGCTGAGGGATGGGTTAGCTAGGCACTTCCCCTCTCCAGTAATAGTAAGAAAGTCAAAATCGGTACAAGATAAAGTCTGGATGAAAGACTACATGTCTAGCATCTCCTGAGTTCCCTCTAGGTCCTATTATTTCCTTATGTTTAGAAAGAA
Organism: Chionomys nivalis; assembly: GCF_950005125.1. Taxonomy (NCBI): domain Eukaryota; kingdom Metazoa; phylum Chordata; class Mammalia; order Rodentia; family Cricetidae; genus Chionomys; species Chionomys nivalis. The sequence goes on along the minus strand of NC_080112.1, from coordinate 129,605,449 downwards.
ATTTGGATAGTTTTTGGGAACAAGAAGGAAGCAATCATTTTAGATAAGCAGAGGGGGTTTTCTTTGGGTTTAAAAAGGTTAATTCAGTTTCATTTGTTAAGAACCCAGGCATAGTTCTGGTCTAGGGATCCTTGAATGTCACTTATGAGGGGTGGGTGACACCTGTTGCTCAAAAATTGTATTATGATTAACTTGTACATATTAATTTGTAGTGGGAGAGGACCAAATTCTATGTGATGTAAACCAAGGTTTTTCTAACACTTATGAGCTATGGGAGGCAGTATGAGGAACTATTTATATCATCAGAAAAATTTCCAAATCACTATATGATTTTACTTATATTTCTAGGATTCCTTGATGGGGAAAATACTTGAACTGGAACAAAAATTGAGTAAATATTTTAAAAAGCTTTTAGATGGCCTTGTGGTTGATTAATCACAGTATGAGCACACATCTAAATTTAGCAGTGCATATACAGGAAGCTATTTTTATTGAGCATGTAGACAACACTTGGGGAAGAAAATGATTAAAGGTCATTTATGCTCCATACTTCGAGTTCCTGTGCATTCATAATGCACAGACTTGAAACTAGTGAATGAGAACAAAGAAAAAAGTGAATGAATTAAAAATATGAAAAACAAACTTGGATTTACTATCAAAGGGTAGTAAAATGTGTCTTTGTTGTTGTTTAACTGATAAGATGGAAATTATTTTGTGAATATTCTTATTGCTGTTTAGGAAAATTTGCAATAATTTAGAATTTTCATTGCTTGTGCATCAATTAATTCTTCTAGTAAAACCATCAGACAAAAATATCTCCATGATAAGTAAATTTTAATTATTAAATAGTGTTTTAAAAGATTTTTTCTCTTTAGATGTTCAGAAATACAGATCAAGTAAATATTCATAACTTTGAAATGAACCACTTGCAGAAAGATAGACATATGATAAATGGCCTGGACTCAGACAGAAAGCAACTCTATCCCTCCTACTCCACCACTCCTACTGTCATTGGCATGATAATTACTCAGGTGTGGGAAACACCTAATTTATCAGGGATGCTATCATCTACCAGAGCTATCTTGTAACTAAACACAGGACTACACAGGACTGCTCCTTCTGTAACTCGCTACTTAACTTTGAATCCCTCCGAATATCTCTTAAGGGTTCTTGTGATAATTTAAATGCTATTCAACAGAAATGTGACCAAGGGCTAAAATATAATCTGAATCTTCTCTTGAAGGCTCACATCTTTTCTTCTCCTTGAAATATCTAAAGATACCCACAATAGACAGTGGTTGTCATTTTTGTAGCTAAAATGCCAATGGAAGATTTCTAGGCAACTGCTCAGAAATCCATGGTTTAGATCAGTTAGTAAAAAAGAATGGTTCAAGTAGGCGGTGTTGTGCATGCCCTTAATCCCAGCACTCAGGAGGCAAAGACAGGCAAACCTCTGTGAGTTCGAGGCCTTCCTGGTCTACAAGAGCTAGTTCCAGGACAGGCTCCAAAGCTACAGAGAAACCCTGTCTCAAAAAAACAAAACAAAACAACAAAGAAGGACAGATCATTCTGTTCTGAAATCCAAACTCCACTTTCAAATTTTCACTCCTCAGATGTCAGTCATATTAGAAACGTGAAGCCAGTGTTCAGAACATTCGAGTATACATGTTGTAGAAAACAAAGAAAGGAAACCACAATCTAAGGCCAGACTTTGCTCCACAGAGGCAAAAGAAAGAGGAAAAATAACCCATGTATTTAACTCATGAGCACATGGTCAAATAGTCATTAAAGCCCTAGAATTGAAGCTACTCAAACTGACAATGTGTACTTGGAGGAAAAAAAAAACTAGAAAATAGGTGAGTAGAACATTTTTTTTCTCTGCAGTATGTGTGCCATTTCTGGATGGCCACTGTTCACTTATGCATTCTACCTTGGAGGAAATACAGCTTTAAAAATCTTCACAATGAATATTTTTAGCAGATGAAATTCTTTTCACAATCTTGTTGGCAGAAGCTGAACTTGCATGCCTGGAAACTGTCTTTGACTTCCTAAAGCTGAAAAATAAGCAGACTCAAGCTGACAGTTGATGAGTTAAATGAGCGGAAATATGAAACCTGACAAATTTATTAATGTCATTTCCTTTAACAAAGAGGATCGACAAAATCCATAGGAAATAAATCTTTGCTATAATCTCCTACTGATGATATTGGCAGAATTGTAGAGATATTTTATACAGAAAGGCTGTAGATTTCTTGCATTTATAAAATGTGGATTAAAACAGTATGTAATCTAAGGAGATAAGAATGCTCTTGAACAGTGCTTTCAAATAATCTGTAGTGTTTGCTATGGTAGCAATAAAAGATAGAGGGTTACTGATCATTTCAAATATAACAATGCAACTTGGGCATTTAATTTAATTTTATATAATTTAAATTAAGAATAAATAAAACACAACCAATATATGCCTTGATTATTATAATGAATAGCACAATTCTAAGAAAACTTTCCCATCCACGATTATCTTATTGCTATTGAACATAGTACTGGCATAAAAAGAATGGAACATATACAATTCAAAGAACAATAAATTAATCCAGATATTCCATAACCCAGAGTGAAAGACCATTATCTGAATACCTGAAATTTCTAAGTACCTATTCAGATACATTTGTATCCTACCCCACCAGAGAATTAAGTATGACCTTGAATTTTATGCTTCTCATCCTTGTATTTCATTGAACACCTTCATAAAAATTTGTGTAAAATTTTATTTCATTCTATGTGTTTTGGGCCTTGTAAAAATGGAATTCTATTGTATGCATTCTTTAGTAAGCATATTTGTATAAGGTAATTCCAAATTGCTTCATTATTCATCTAGCATTGAGCAGAGGGCTATTTACTCTATGATTTCCTTTGCCAATTTTGCTATACATGAACACCATTTCAGGCTCCTTATTTTCACATTCCATTTGTTTATTTTCATATTTTAATGTATCCTTTCACGTATATGTGAGAATATTCCAATACCTCATTTTTGTTTCATCAGTCTGTCTAATCATGAAATAATACCAATGTCTTCATCACTATACTGGTTAAAAAAATAGCCACACACACAAAATAGCAGCTAATGTATGCTTCCCTTTGCATAATGCCCAGAATACAATACTCTAGTCCAGTTGTTCTCAACCTTCCTAATGCTGTGATGGAGAAGGGTCATCTGTCTATGTGTTACTTTTATTGGTTAATAAAGAAACTGCCTTGGCCCTTTAATAGGATAGAAAATTAGGTGGGGGGAGAAGACAGAACAGAATGCTGGGAGGAAGAAGACCATAAGGCAGTCGCCATGATTCTCTGACTTGAGACAGACGTAGGCTAGAATCCTTCCCGGTAAGCCACCACCTCATGGTGCTACACAGATTATTAGAAATAGGTTAATCAAGATGTGAGAATTAGCTGATAAGAGGCTAGAACTAACGGGCCAGGCAGTGCTTAAAAGAATACAGTTTCCGTCTTATTATTTCCGGGGCAAAACTAGCTATGCGGGAGCCAGTTGAGATGAAAAGCAGGCCTGCCCACAGCTCCTTCTACAATGCTGTGACCTTTTAACATGGTTCCTTATGTTGTGGTGACCCCAACCATAAAATTATTTTCATTGCAACTTCATAACTGTAATTTTGCTACTGTTATGAGTTGTAATGGAAATATCTGATATGCAGGATATCTGATATGTAACCTCAGAGGAGGTAAGGACTCATAGGTTGAGAACAGCTAGTTGCCTAGTCCTAGACAATGACACAAGGAGAAAGGCAAGAGACACAGTCAGACTGCTCAGAGGCAATCATGAAGCGATATGAAAACCAGTGGAAAGTTTTCAGCAGGGGAGTAACACAGTCTGCCTCACACCTTTAAAGTATAATTCTGGAGCTTTGTCAGCAATTGGACTTTACGATGCAAGAGCAGAGCTGAAGAGACTAGTTATGAGTCTGATACAACAATCCAGATAGTGATGGAGTCCACAGTGAAAGATATAGAGGCAGTTACATGAGGGGAGATTTCAAGAATGTTAGAAAGAAAAAGGTATTTGCTGATGAATCCATTGTGTGTTACAGGGGAAGAAGTGTACCCATAGAGAAGAACTTTGGAGCTGGAGTTATACCTCAGTGGAGGAGAGGATATCTAAGACAGGTGCATCTCTGAGTTTGATTCCTAGAGATGGACACACAAGAAAAAAAATGAAAAATTTTAAATCGTGAACTTGGCATGATGCCATTTCCTTGAAATCACTTGGGTTGGTGACTCAGAAAGACTACAAACTTAAAGAGAGTCTGGATTACATGTTGACTCTGTCTCAGAAAATTAGGAAAGACACATAAAGTTGAATCTGGAGGACATTATTCCTGATGAAATGATTCCGATGAAGAAAAGATAACTGGATAATCTCACTTACATGTATATTTTTATTATAAAAACACAAAAGATAAAATATACAAAAACATGAAAGAAAAGTTGAAGGGGGGGAAAGGCCAGGAGGGGAACAGAGAAAAATGTACAGCTCAATAAAAATCAATAAAAAAGTATTTACTATGGGTATGAATAGGGTGAAAGGAAATAATGGGAAGATGTAGTTATACATCAAAAGATGGGTTTGTAGGAGAAATGAGGCTAGGCTATAATATAAGACATAGAAGTTATAATTAATCACATTGTTGCTTCCTTGAATTGCTTATTTTTGGTTTTATTACAAAATAAGGCTACAGTGTGAAACGATATATATGCTGTTGTTTTCACTATAGTAGCCATTTCACTACATGTAAGTCCACAAAAATACAACATTGTACATATTAGATATATTCAAATTACACAGTAAAAAGAATGCATTTTTGGGTGAGCAATTGCTAGAACAGATTACATATGTTAGTAAAGTTATTTGATTACACACAGACTATCTAGTATAAGTTTGGATATAGTATGTCTATACATTTATTGAATTTTCCTTTCCTTGAGTTTTGAGGTAGAAATATAAAAAACAATCCAGTTAGTTAAGAATTTAATTTTCTATAGGTACTTAAAGCTAGAAATGACTTCATCTCCCAAATGACAATTTTTGTGTTATTCTGTCAAATAATGAAGTGGAGATGGAAGAAGCTCTTTCAGAAGGTGGTATTTATTAGTCTCCACTGTCAGGAAGGGAATATATAACAGTAGAGATTCCTATCTTGGGAAATGATCAAATGAAACAGTATTGCTGTAACAACAAGGCTCATAAGAAAACAGTATTTTTTAAGAATGAATGCTACTTCTATATGAGTCCAAGGCAGGATATTTGTGGTAGAGATATAGATCTGTGTACAAATAGAGTATTTGAGTTCATTGGATGAAACCTTGGGTGTTTACCAAAATTATCACTATTTTCTGTTATTGCTCATCAGTGAAATGCTTTCCAAAATTTGTTTAACTGCATTAGTCCTCAAGATGGATGGCTTGACACAACCTTAATTGACTAGGAGCCTTTAAGAAATGACAGATCCCATCACTAACTCTTTGTGCATCTCAGTCTGCAAAGTCGGTAGCAAGTATTTGGTGTTCAGGTTCACACTATCAACGTCAGGTTAATCTTTGAGACTGATACACAAGCGGTGCTTTTGCCCTTAATAGATTTATAATGATTGTCTAATCAAAGACTTCCAACAACCGTGTATCTTTCCAATACTTTCTCACCTCTACTTAGCATCACCCAGATTTCTAAAAACTTGTAAAACTATGCCAAAATACTACTACTCACTCAGCTGGGGATATCTGTAACCTATCTAGTATGTCTAATATATCGCTTATATATTTGTGCCCGCAATATTCATTATTATTGATTTAGTTTTTTTTTTTGGAAGATTACAACAAAAATGGACATCACTAAACTACAGGAAAAGTTGACTATACTGAAGTGAAATCTTTCCTCAATACATAGCCTAGTATGTACAGGGGGCCCTTGTGGTACATGTAGGTCTTTTCTTATTTGCATCATAAATTGAATACAGTAGCTACTTTATATTATGATGACTTCACTTTTAAAATTTATAAGACTATTGCAAACTAGTTTAAGGCTTGAAATAAAAGGTCTGCTTTGTCAACCACACATTTTTATGCACTAAAACATCACTGAGTTCTCAGTCATAAAATGGTAATTTTGCCAGACATCTGCCATTAAGTAGTTATCACAGGGAGACAGATTTAGAAGCTAATGGTGTTGGACATGGCAAAGGGCCAATCATAATTTCTGGGGAACAATTTAGTTGTAAGGAATAAATACTGTAGTCAAATAATAAGAGTTAACATTTATCCTATAATAGTATGTTACATGTAGCATCTCAGGAAGTTTTTTACTACAAACCTATTAAAATATCATTTTTAATCACTTTTAAGTGAAGAAACTAAGGACTAGTTAGAATAAGTGACCCAACTAACAGGTGTTGTTAGGGGTGCATTCATACTGTTCTGCTCCAGATCAGCATCTCATTTTGGTCTCTAGCTTTTCTACCTCTCTGTCCAGTTAGGAAAATGGGTGCTACCATTTACTACAGTAACAAAAGGTCAGAAACAAAAGAGCTTTTTAAGTGTGCCTATATAATACAAATCTGAAAATAGGGAGCCTTTTTGACTGCTTGGGTAATAGATTTTTATATCATTTTCTGATACCACTTTCATTCTGAACATTCAGGAAAAAAGGGTACCCTTAAGTCTCTGTATAAGAAGGATACCAAACTACAAAGACTTAGAATTGAGACTAAACAGCAATTATTCGATAGATAAGCATTATTTGTATCTTAGAGGTATATAATTGCTGTTCTAAGAATTTGTTCTGCTGTAAAAGGAAAACTAATATCTATGTCACAGTGTTTATATGAGAATTAAATATTCTGTGGAGAGTGAAGTACTCATTTTTATAGCTGGAACATCACAAATATGATGACAATCATTATGATGATGACAAAAAAAATCTTATGTCAACATGTCCAATATGTTCAATTTTGAGGATGTCTTGCCATGATGGCCTATATTTTATTTTATTCTTATAAATACAATTTATAATTAGAGGTAGTCACACATCACTTAGCTTTTTTGTGATCCATTACTGGTTATTATTCATATACTGCTTGGTCATCATTATAAGATCTTAGAAAAATCAATAAAGAAAACTTTTAAACAATAGCTCTCTAACAAGAGTTAACTCGAAAAATGTGATGTGATGTGATGTTTGCTTAGATTATATTTGCCCCACCTATCTTTCCATGCATTGCTCAGGAACTCAAATTTTCAGTACATGACGCTGAATATTAATTCCCTAAGATTAAAGTAATAGCACAATAATGTTGCCTATACAAAGGAATGGCTCACTCAGTTCATTATACACACCATGCATCTATCTACTTCTACCCATGTCATACCTTAGTCAGGCAAAATTGTGTGCACCAAATAACTCACTGGGCATTCTTACCTAAATTGATATATAATTGTGCCCACTAAACATTCACATTCCATGTGATCTATAATTACCTATCAAGGAAGACTTATTAAAATTCTGTAGTTCTATTTGCTATCAGAAAGTGATTTCTCTTTGCTTTTTTCAGCGGTAGGATGCTGTATCACATATTTAAAGGTCTGGGGCACATGACTAAAACAAATGGTTAGTCCAAATTGTTTTGTTGTTTGTGTTTATTCTCATTTTAATTGTATTCAATTCTAGAAAATAGAAACATTTCATTGTGACTTTTTTTCCTCTCAAATTTCCAAAGCCACACTTACAGTTAAGTCTGATATGTTCAAATGAGTTAAAACACAGACATATATATGACTAAATTCCATTTGAACTGAAAAAGAATTTCCTCACCAAGGATTTCTCTGTGTGAACATTTATGTTTGTTTATATGTTCATATAATGTAATCACTCTTCAGGCTCTAAAGTGATAACAGCATTTTTATGAATCTCGTGGAAGTCATTTGAAGTTGTACACTAAAGAAAAATCTCTTACTTTCAGTATATAATTGGCTTATTAGAATAGCTAGGGAAGAGATGCAATAATGTTCTAATTTTAGTAATGAAGATTGGATGTTTTTCTAACTTCCATTCATTTTTTCCGCACGGGGCTTACTTCCTCTGTCAGTTAAACACTCATTGTTAAACTGTAAAAGAACTCAAGGATGGCTTGCTGTATCTTCACGTCAAATTGCCAGTGTACACGCAGTGCCACCTGCCAATACGAGTGCACATCTACAATTTTATGACCTATTGACCTTAGAGAGATAAGCCATTAGGTGTACACCTGACGTGGAGTTATCCCCGGCTTGGAGAATGCCATTAGGTGTACACCTGACGTGGAGTTATCCCCGGCTTGGAGAATCCAGTAAATATCAAGGGCTTAGTGACGGTTAAAAGAGTCGACCCAGGCACTAATTAGGCCAGTTGGTGAAAAATGGATCAGAAATAAGCCAGGAGACCCACCAAAAACTAAACTGCAAGCAAACAAACAAACAAAAAATGCTGAGGCTGCATTATCAAATCCGAGTCAGTTAAAAAAGGTCTAAATTTTGATATCTGAGTGATGGTGTGAAAACTGAGAGCATGCTGAGTCTTTGCTATTCAGCTTTCAGCACAATTCCTTCTAAACACCCAATAAATCTCTGGGGCAGTGCTTCTCAACCTTCCTGATGCTGTGGCCCTTTAATACAGTTCCTCATGTTGTGCTGACCCCCAACCACACAATTATTTTTGTTGCTCCTTCATAACTGTAATTTTGGTACTGTTATGAATGGTAATGTACATATCTGTATTTTTCAATGGTCTTAGGGGACCCCTATGAAAGGGTCATTTGACCCCCCAAAAGAGTCGTGATCCAAAGATGGAGACCTGCTGCTCTAGAGGAAAATGAAAAGGCGAATAGCAATGTTCAGAATCTAGTTTACCGTTATATTTTTCCACTTGCATCTTTCTTTCTCTTACCTACTTCTATTTTTGCTCTCTCTCTTCCTCTCCACCTACTTTTTTCCCATCATTCTTCTGAAATCTTTGTTCCTTAGTTAATAGTATCCTCATTTCAAAAAATCAGCTTAAATTGATCTTCAAATAATCTGTTCAAATAAACTGTACACGTTCTTGCAAAATAGTGGAGAAAACTATGAAAGAATCTACTACTATCATTTCTGTAAAGAACACAAGATCAAACTGCCTTATGATGCATATCGCTAAGAAGCTTCTTTGTGTAGAGAAACACAGTTAATACAGACTCAAAACTGGTCAAAGTACAGACAGTAAGGGTCTATGGGGTGTTCAGCATAAATGGGACATCTACATCTCAACTCTCTTCCCAAGGCTCAGGGAACTCCTCAAAGGTGTCGGCAGAGATTATAAGAGACAGAGGTCAGGGTAAAACAAAATCTTCTGGACATGGCTGGACTGGTGTACTCCTGAACTAAAGTTGCTGCAGTCTCCTGCCTAAGACCGGTATATTTTCAACGGGCTAACATTCCAGAGCACATGGGGAAGGGTTTACAAGCCCCCACTCCTAGATGATCAACTGCTGACTGATACTAGAGGTAAGTCAGTTTTGCTTAGAGAAGAAACAGTATCAATTAATAAATCTGTCACAACCTAGTAATAGACATTGAAATCTCTAAACACTTATAGACATACTAAACACTTATAGAAATCTCTAAATCACTAATACACTTGTCAGGTGACAAGAAGGTAATTATTTGGATGGTTAAAATGTACTATACAAATACTATATTTTAATTAATTTAATTAAGTAATTATGAAAATGGGGTTCTTTTATCATGTATCTATGAAAAATGCAGATACCTTTCATAGAATTCTGAGGCATGGAACTAGACATTAGTTTGGAGAAGGCATTTGTACTACTTTGGACTCTTTTTGAGGCATTTAGAGAATGGAAATAGATTTTAATGGAGCCAAACTAATAGATGCAAAAAGCCATTACTACTTACTAAGAAATGAAGGAAATGGTTTAGAATGAGGGCTCAAGACATTATCTGTACTCTTCCAATTTTCTGTTATTTTCCTCTCTACTTTTTCTCTCTGTAGTTCTCTGATGGCCAATGCACAGTGAAAAATAGGATCCTGCATCACTTGTGGCTGCTTCTTGCCTCATTGGAAGTTTGCAGTCCTAGTAGAAACTTGACTACAGTACTAATTTTTAGGTAAGGCTCTATAGTTTATCTAGTGTGGGTCACCAGTTCAAATCTGGACACATCAACGATGCCTGAGTAGAAAAGGCCTCATCACAGATTATGATTACCAGGACTTACCATTTAAGTGGTAGTTGATAGACGTACCTGTAGTAGGGAGCTGCGGGCCTCTTCCCACAGCCCGGCTCATGGCTGCCTGGCTAGCTTATGCCCCAAAATAACAACACACAAACTCTATTCATTTAAACACTGCCTGGCCCATTTCTATTCATGTGTGTAGCACCCCAAGGTGCGCTTACCGGGAAGATTCTAGCCTACATCCATCCTGGGTCGGAGCTTCATCGCGCCTGCTCTGGAGAGGAGAGCATGGCGTCTGTCTCTCAGAGGAGCTGCCCTGCATCTGAGCTCACTTCCTCTTCGTCCCAGCATTCTATTCTGTCTACTCCACCCACCTAAGGGATGGCCGATCAAATGGGCCAAGGCAGTTTGTTTATTGACAAATGACCTTCCTCCATCACGTACCAGAGCAGAATTCTGCTGTAGCCAAGATATTTGAGTGCATTGATATCAGGAGATCTAAGGCTGAAGACTAGAAATAAGGCTTTAAAACATTTGTGGATAGTATAGATTGTCTTCTCTGAATCAAAGTATTTTTAACCATGATTTTGATGAAATCAACGTGTCAGTTTGATTTACAAAAAACGTGGAGTATCTGACAAGTATATATTTTATATTTTGTATTTCTCAATAAAGTACTTCTTAGATGACCATATGGAAAATTTAAATATTTAGATTATTAAAATTTTATTCAATATTTCATATATTTGTACAATGAATTCAGTAATTTTTTTTCTCTCTCTCTGCCCCATACACACACTGTTTCTCTCCTTTCTCACTGTCACCCTTTTCCACTGAAGCCCCTTTCTTTCCAGCAAGTCCCTCCTCCTTCTTCCATGTTTTCTTTCTGTGTGTGGCCCCTGAGCTTAATTAGAGTGTCTTGCCAGAGTGTGGGTGGGAATTTGAAAACTAAAAATTCTCACTTAGACAAAAAAATATCCTGCATTCTAGCCTGGTGGTGGTGGTGGTGCACGCCTTTACTCCCAGCACTCGGGAAGCAAAGGCAGGTGGATCTCTATGAATTTGATGCCAGCCTGGTCTACAGAGTGAGTTCCAGGCTACATCCCAAAGCTACAGAGAAACCCTGTCTCAAAGTGATTCCAGATGGTCCTGGGGACCAAGTTTAAATTTTTCTCTGTAAAGAAATTAAACTGCTGAGTGGTCTAGTTGAGGATTCAGAAATCCTGCTCTATTTACTAGATAAAAAAATTAGGTGGATAAGTGCGTACATTTTGATTTAGAAATGTTAATGGGAAATGTTAGTATCAGCTTTAACGATTCCCCAGAACATCATTCTGGTCCCTAGGACCAGTGTGGGAAAGAGAATGTACCTGATTATGCAAAATTCACAAATTATGCTTTCTTTGAAAGTATCCAAAGGGGTTGATCAGTTATCATTGCCAGGACAATATGGCTGTCTACTTTAGGGTGGTAATGCAGGATACTCAAGATAGAAATAAGCTTCCTATCAATTTCATTAAACAATTAAAGATGTTCCACTTGCAACTTGAGTAGCACAGAATTTTCAAGGAAGTCTGTATCTCTGTAGCCTGTACTCTGGCCTCTTTTCATAGGTAGAACAAATTGGATAGCATGAATAGACCAAAAGTCACATTTATGCATTTGGAAAAGAGAAAGAATTATAATAACTTGCTGCATCATGCAATTCTCACCACATATGTAAAATTTCCTAGAATCTTTCTCTCTCTGCTTATTGTAGTCACTTTCCAAATAACACAAAGCACAATAACACACATTTCTTCTTTTTCCCCTGGCCAGTAGGTTCAGGTTGAGGCCTTCCCAGAACAAATGATGAATGTCATCAGAATAACCTGAGAAATGTATCTGCTATCACTGATAGGACAATACTCTTAACTACATAGAACAAACAACATCCTTAGACTGGGACATGAGCTGCCTTATTACATTCTGAAAAAAAAAAAAAAAAGAGGAGAGGACCTGAAAGAACAGCTTTAGCATCATAGTCAGGATACATGCCTTTAAGACAATGGTTGGAGTGCAGTTGGAAGGCTCTAGGGAAACACCAGCAGAATCCAATATGTTCATTACACAATGCAAGAAAAGCCTGAGCTAGTGGAAGGCCAGGAGAAACAAATAAAGTCGGGCGGCAGCAAAAACAAATCATGAAACGGAAGCCAGTATGGTTAGAGATCACCAGTAAAAGTCAGGAAACTTAAGGGTTTCTCTACCTTTTTGATCAAAAGGAGACTGGGATATATGACAGTGATATTCAAAGTGCAGACCCTGGAGCAACAGAGAGGGTCTGAGAACTTGTTTCTTAATGAATTGGGATCTGGGGATGGAGAAGCTCAAAAGGTTGTCATTTAAGACAAGTGTTCATCTGAGAGGATGGTTCGTTGGATAAAGTGCTTGCCTTAAAGGCATGTGATCCCAAGTTTGGATCCTTAGCAACCACAGAAAATCCAAGTGCAGCAGCCTGTTCCTAAAAGTCTAGATCTGGAGGGGAGAAGGAATGATGTCACTGGCCAGCTAGTCTAACCAAACTGGTAGGTTCTGGGTTCAGTGAAGACACTGTTTCAAATAACAAGGTAGATAGAAATTGTAGAGAGGCTCACAGTTGACCTCTCTCATTCACACAAGTGTGAGGCACACACACACACACACACACACGCACATGCACACACACACACAATTCTTTTCTGTAAAAATAAAATTTTACTTTATTATAATGAACTCACAAATAGAAACATCACACATCTAGATTGAGGTCGCCACTCAAATACTTGTCTAGTCCCTAGTTTTGTACATCATTGAACTTTTATGTGGTTGGAATAGTCATTCTGAAGCATGAATCTTCACATTGGATTTTAAAATTCCACTATTATTACACTTTTATGCATTTATCCAAACACACACACACAAATGACAGAGTTGAAATAAGAAAAATTAGCTTTATACTCTTTTTCACAATTCATGTGTCCTTTTTCCATACAATAAGTTTTGTAAATTCTGGAAACACTGGTACAGGGAATGACAAGTAAGAGGTATCTATTAAGGATAAGTGATGAACCATTATATATTCACCATGTATATATGAGGGAGTAAACAATCGAAAAAGTTTAAATAAATATGTTAGGAGTATACTTTTTTTCTGTGTGAGACTGGTTTATTTCACTTTTCATGGTGATCTCTACCTCCGTTCATTTCCTTGAAATGACATAATTTACGTTTTATTTAAGGCTGAATAAAGCTTCGTTGTGAATATGTGGCATGTTTTCTCTCGTCATTCATCCACATACATATGCTTAAGCAGATTCCACAACCTGGTTACATGAAGAGTGCATCAAGAAATGTGTAAATATGGCTATAATTAAAATAAGCTGGATTCTTATGGAGCACATACTTAAAAGTAGAATGGATCACACAATATTTTATTTTTAAGTGGAAGGAGCTTCCATATTGATTTCTATAGTGACTGTACCTATTTACATTCTTACTGACACTGTATAATGTCTCCCATCTCCCCCTGAACCCTCACCCACAATGGTTGCTTTCGAATTGTAAATATTAGTTTGTTTCTTTTTTAATGTTTATAATGGTAAGAATGCATTTTCAATTATGTTTAAGAATGATATTGGTATTACCATCATATTTCAACATGTCCTTTTGAGGCTGGAGAGGTAGTTAAGTGGTTAAAACTTCTTACTGCTCTGCCAGAGGACCCAGTTTGTTTTCCTACAATTCATGTTGGGCAGCTTTCTGTCCTCTGTAACTCCAGATTCAGGACATCTGACACCCTCTTCTGTGGGCACACACACACACACACACACACACTAAAACATTAAAAGTATTTTTCTGTTTTTGTTTTGACTTTTGTCTATTTGAGAATTAGGAAAACCTTTGCTAGATATTAATCAGATAAAGAACTGACATCCAGGGTGTACAAGGAACAGAAAGTCGAACACCAAAACTGTTACCAATACAAGCAGTGAATGGTGGAAATGAATTGAAAACAAGTAAGGAAATAAAAATGAGCAAAAATGCAGAAAAATGTTCAAAATCTTCAAGTTTCAGAGAAATGTAACTGATAACTATATTGACCCATATAGTATATATATATATGTCATGTCATCTGAGTGTTTGTGAGGTTAAGGCAGGAGGGTGACAAATCTGGGCTACATAACAAGACTATTCCACAAATGGTCCTTTATCCATGCACACAGTGACGCCCCAACTGATCTTAGTGACTTATAAAGAAAAACCAAAAGGAAGACGATATGCAGTTCGGAAGAAGACAGAGTGATGTCTGGGAGAAACTGGAGGCAAGGAGCAAGAGGTAATATATTGAATACATACATGAAGTTCTCAAATAGGAGTATACTTCTTGAAGCTATGTTTTGCAAAAGTCAGATTATGACATATTCTTGGATCATGAAATACATCAGAGTCAGTGTCAGAATTTAGAAAATTTAGATTGGAAAATATGTATGTTGTTTTCCTTAAATGTCACACAGAGTCACAGTTGTAAGACTGAACTTCTTTTGGGAGATGCAGAACCATCACTATTTGAGAACTATTTGGAGAAATCAGAACATCCAGTGTTCTGTGGTCTTGAAGAGAATATCCATGCTTTGGTCATCCACCCCCTCAACTCTGCTTCCCAAGTGCCACAAAGTGAGTATCACCAGTTGCTCCAAGCTGTGATATGATGTCTTACTACAAGCCGAAGAGTGAAAAATTCAAGTGAGCATCTACTGAGAGCTTTGATACTGTGAGTCAAATTTAACCCTTCCCTCTTAGAAGCTGTTTTTCTTAGGGATTTTATCATAACAATGGAACTCTGTATACTTAGGATACTTTTTCCTTAAAATATTCTTTCAATCACTCATTTCTGTTTATATAGATGTGTGTGTGTGTGTGTGTGTGTGTGTGTATGTGTGTGTGTGTAATTAGGGTGCAAAAAGTATTCATTACCTTATATGGAATTTTTGGTGCATATTCTCAGTATATAAAGTTGGACTTCATATAGACACGTTCTATAATAACTTGATGATATTAAACTACTTATTCCCACCATTTAGTTCTTCCTCCTCTTTGCTCCCCTAACTCCTCTGCTGGTCCCCAGTGTCCCCCTCTGCTTTTATGTCATATGTACCTTAGGTGGACTCAGGAATTCTAATTTTAACAATTGCTCTGAGTGATTCTAATTTAAATATTTAGATGCACACGTTTCTAGAGTCCACTTGTAACTAATATTGACAAAAAATTAAAATTAGTTGTTATTAGATGAAAGACTCCATTTGTCCCAGGTGATACCATACTAAATCAGCAAGCTGTAGCCCACATTGACTCTAGTTACAAACCTTAAGATGAGGTCAGCTGAGGCCACTACCCAAAAGAACGAAGCAGTGAAACCCAACCCAGATTTCCAACTTTTAAAACTTAAAAATAGATGCAATAATCATAGCTTGAATCCACTAAATTTTAAGACACAGGACTTTTTAGTGAGAGATAAGGAGCCAATCAGCCTATGAACTATGGTTAACAATACTGCCTATACTCAAAACCCTAAGCCCAACTGGGCAGAGGCTCCACCATTGCACAAGACAGCCCAAGATGCCTAGGGTTTCAAATCAGACAAAGCTGCAAAGCTATAGACTAAAATATACATCTCTTTTGGGTAGAAGGATTGGGCTTTGATTGACCATTCATGAGAGACTGACATGTTGGGAAACTGGATGGTTCAAGGATATGATCAGACTCAATATAACACTAATAGATTATATGGCATGACAATTCCATACTGTTAGGAGAAAGGTAGTCAATGCACACACGCAAGCTTTCCTAGATCTAAGAAGTGATTTGGACCACCTTAATTAAGATAATTGTGCATGTCGAAACAGAGAGCCTTTCAAAGCACTTAAATAAATAAATAATTATTGATATAAAACCCTGTCTAAAATCATTCTGAAAATGTCTTCTTTTGTCAGAAAAACAGAGAAGTGCTAGACAAGCTTCAGTTTCAGCCCGTGCTTTCTACTCCTTTTATGCTATCAAATATGAGGGCAGAAAGTGACTCTCTCTTCCCTACTTTCTCATCTTAGAATTATTTCTTTTTCATCTTAAGATCTGAAATCATTATATTTCATAACATCAACAAATCCCTACATTGGTCACAGATGAAAGAAAATTATATCCTTTTATAACCTCCTATTTACAGAAACAAAGCCTAATCTCTTATTTATTTATCCAAATGGGAGTCAACAAGTGTTTACTGTGAGATAAACTGAGAGAGAATATGGAAGACGACAAGACCCACAGATGGCCACAGAAAAAGAGAAACATTTTATGCACTTTTGGTAAAGAAGAAAGCCAAATATTAAAGCAATGCTGGTTTTCTCTAACAGGCCCCATCACTAAATTAAGTACAAAAATTCATGTATATGTGCTTTTATTTGTATGAGGCCTCAGTAATATCTGTCAGATTCCTAAAGCAACCTTTATCCTCATTAGCTTTTGTGAAAAGCAAAAAACACTGCAAGTATTTTAAAAAATTAGTTTGTAAGCATCTCGAATCATGAGATGCCTTGATTTATTTACTTAAACCAGATCTTGACTGTGTTTCATGTACAAATGTGTTCCACTTCATACATAATGTGAATGTTTTCTTTCTTGAGACTTCATCTCACTTTTCTTACTTTTGAACTCTCTTGGCAAGATAAGAACCAAGCAAGAAAGGGCAATTTCTCTCCCTTAGTACCCACTCTAACTTCTTCAATCTCCCTTTCATTCTTTATGTAATGATTTTCTGACTGTAAGACATACCAGATATTCTGCACCTTTCTCTATGCTTTCAAAACAATGCTTAATTAACTCATTTTGCCAAACACATAGCAACCCTTGGTAAGAGAAATGCTACATAGGATAATCAAAGATTTCTTCATTCAGCTGTCTCAATGTACTTGGAAAAGATTAAGAAGCAGGAGAGGTTAATAATCTTCTTGAAATTTCCTTCAGCTACAGCCTTTCCTGCCAGGGAACCTTAGCTGAGGGAAAGTGGTTCTCTACCATCCATGTACTTGGTGTATACTAAAACTGATGGGAAATATAGGCAATCTATTTTAGCTGTGATGTCAGTTTTGTCTTATTTGGGTGACACATTTAGGTGAGGTAGGACCGACTCTTCGTTGATAGGGTAGACTGAAGAGGGATTTTTGTGTGTTATCTTTCATTGGTTCTTATTTCAAAAATAGTGAAGCCATAAAATGCACACACAGAGACACACAAACTCATATACATGCAAACATACATAGACACAACCAGATCAAGTGCTATGCTTCTCATCTAAAATGCTCCAAAAGGATTATATGTGCTGCTGTTTATGGAAGTCGTAAAACTTTTGGGCGATGTGGTCTGTTGGTAAAGATTGATTACTGGAGGAAAAGAAATTGAGGGTTATAGACCAATCTGGATTCTGGCCCAGTCTACTGCTCTCTGGTCCACCATAACATGAAACAGTTGCTTCACATTCCTGCCGTCTTAGTTAGGGTATTTATTGCTGTGAAGAGACACCAGAACCACAGCAACTTTTCAAAAGGAAAAAAAAATAGTTGGGGTAGCTTACAGTTTCAGAGGTTTAGTCCATTATCGTAAAGGGAGGAAATGGTGGTGTGCAGTGTGCTGGACATGTGCTCCAGACATGGTGCTGGAGAAGGAACTGAGAGTTCTATGTATTGAACCACAGGCAATGGAAGTGAACTGTGAACCACAGTGAGCATAGCTGGAGCAAAGGAGACCTCAAAACCCACTCCAACAGTTACACACATTCTCCAACAAGGATATAGCTATCCCAACAAAGTCGATAGTGTACTCCCTATGAGTTTATGGGGGCCAATTACATTCGGACTACCACACCTGCCAATATGAACAGAGCCTCCTCAACCACCGTGCCTTCCTTGCCATTGCAGACTCTACCCTCTAAAACTATGAATAAAAACGAACCTCTCTGCTCTTCAATTGCTTCTGTCAGATATTTTGTCACAGTGGTGAAAAACAAGTAACTAATATAGCAGGATTTATAAGACCAATGATCTAACCACTGCCCTGTGAAGTCCTAATACTACAACAGGATCATCTAAGAGATCGTGAATGTGAGAAGGAATGCAGGGCATCAGAGAGTTTGGAGGGAAGAACAAAAAGGGGGAAGGTGATGTAATTATATTGTAGCTAATATGTAGAAAATAAAATAACAGGAACTGACAACTCCACCTCTGATTTATGATTCTGACACAACAAAATTAAAGACTGGGCTGTGTTTTAATCAGTAAAAACCACATCCTATGTGTACATAAAGCCCAGCTACCTCTTTTTTTTCCATCCCACTTCTGAAGAGCTAACTACTGCCTCTCCCACTCCCTCTCTCTGTATCTCTCTTTCTCTCTGTCTCTGTATCTTCTTCCCCCTCCTTCTCTTTCCCCTCCATAACCCACTAAATAAACTTCATACCCAAACTAAAAAAAAAAAAACCCAGTTACATCAATCCTTGTTGTTTCTCAAATGATACCTTTTGCACTAGGCCAACATTTTTGTACAGAACTTCAAATTAGCTGGAAATGTAAGAAAACATTTTCAACTTAAAAAAAAATAATGATAGGGTAAAATTATTGCCCTACCTCATTTAGTAGCTCTGCAACTTGAAACAGCTATATATTTTTGGGTTTTCTGTTTATAGTGATCATTTTTGAAATGACCAGTCACATGAATTGCTAGAAAGATAAATATGACAGTCATTCAAAAACATCTTATTACCTAGCTGATAATAAATATTCAATAAATATTGAGTTTTAGTACAATAGATTTATTCAACATTTATTGGTTCTCATCTTCCATGTATGGTTTCCTTCTCCCAAACTGGGAGCACAGATAGGGAGTCAAAGAGAACAAGGGAGACTCTACATAGCGATCTGTAGTTGTCATGGGTAGTTCTTAAATGAGAGTAGAGTTCTGTCATGTATCCAGTCTTGTGTTTGTTCACATTCGTTGAAGTTGCCCTTCTGAGCCTACTCAATACTGCTATGCTTTTCTATTACTCTCCACCAGGGCAACACATGTTAATTAAGTGCTTTGCTGTTTTCACACATGATTTATTGGAGCTCTTCTCATTAATGTGTTTGATCAAAATAGAATACTAATTAAATGGATAGCAGTAGTAGTAACACATGCTCATCATCAGTTATTAAATACAAATGTTCTTAAGATGAGAATCTGGTCATTGTCCTTAAACCATTTGGGGATCATAGCTAGTGACAAGTCATCTGAACTATTATTACCTCTAATTTATAGATTCACTATTTGCTTTAAAGAGTGCTAAAGGGAAATAGAATTTGATATTTATATTTAAAATACCATCAGCTGTAAAGGGATGGCTGGAATAGCACAATCTTTTCTTTATTCCTGATCACCAAAAATCAGTAAAACTCCTCTCTAGTCTGTGATTTGTCCCTTAAATATCAGTAATATGATCTTGTAAGATAGGCTTTTCAGAAAACACCACTGCACAATTGAAGTGTGGAAAACAGCCCACTTTAAGAGAAAAAAGAAAACAGTTTTGCACCTTTGTCAGGTAACTTGTTTTCTTAATGAATGGATTCAGAACAAGTTGGAAGGTAACTTTAAAGGTCATTCTGTATAACCCTCATTTTTCTAGACAAGGTTACAAACAAAACCTAGAATTTCAATAAAAGCAACCAATATGAAGATCATTATTCAAATACTAAGATTAATACTGCTATGGTGATGAGTCTGTGGAATGAAGGTCATCATCTCCTACTCTCAGAGATATTAATACTCTTTTGATTTTCAATATTTTAATGCCAATAAGTTAAAATTTTTGAAGTCAATTTGAAGACATTTAGACAGTCATCATAAATTTTATTTTGAAGGTAAGGTAAAGAGATACAAATAAATTGGATACTGTTATCAAGGAATAGACAGTTAAAATAAATTATCTTTAGACTAATGTGACAACAATAATATATCTGACCATAATAACCTTGCAACTTATTACTAATATTGAAGATATTTACTGACTCCATTATTCTATGTTGTATTAGGAGAAAAGTTCAGACAAAGGTTGTTAAAATTGGACCGAAATGAAAAGGTGGCATTGCCATAAGCAAACTGGAACATGAAGCAAACTGAATGGGAAAGATGAATCTTGATTTAAAATGAAAATAATGAATTTAATTCATGAATCACTTTGATTTCTGAAAAATATCTTTCAAAATATCAAATGGTTGTGACTCTCCTGATTATAATTTTATGCTGCTATTAATCCTTCAAATAAAATTATACAATAAAGTGTATTGACCTTGAAAACATATTAAAAGGAGTTTTAAAAATCAAATTTATATCAAGTTGAAACAGCAACAACTTCCAAAAATAATGTTACTATTCATCTTTTTAAAGTTTATGTAAGTAGGATTTCAATATATTCTATAATTAATTTTCGTTAACAGGTGATAGTGTGTTAAAATTGGAAGTAGCTCTAAAAACATCCACTTTTCCAAAATAATCTTTATGGAACATTAATCTTGTATGATGGTCCTATCAAAATGGTCTGTATTAAATGAGTTTTGAGAATATATCCAAATAGAGTTATCTATACTGAGTGAGATTTCACCTAAAGAATTCAAGAAGCCTGACACTAGTGAAGCATGTATATTTAACCAAATATCTGCATATCAGTTTGGCCATGGGGAATAATTTCCTACACAATTCTACTTAACTACCTGTTACACTTAAGAAAACTCTTACCTGGATCAATTTTCTAAAACATTAACATAGCTGAAAACCCAGATCAAATAGCATCATTAGCAGTGAAACTCAGATAACCTGACTCCTTGCTCAGTGCTCCTTTTTATTATTTACAAATATTCAAAACCGTCACTTGAGTATCAAGAGGAGCCATTTTTTTTCCTTCTGTATTCATCCAAGTTATTTTCTTCTTGTCAAGAAAATAGAACAGAGGCAACTATAATGGCACAGAGTTTGTAATTCCTATACTAAAATATCTGAAGCAGGAGGTGTGTCACAAGTCTGAGTATGCTTGGGCTACATAGTGAGATAGCAAGATTCTGTTACAATGAATAGGGAGAGGGGAAGAAAGAAAGAAAGAGAGGGAGAGAGGGAAGGAGAAAGAAAGTACAGAAAGAAAACAAAAAAAGGACGAAAGAAAAAGAAAGAAAGAAAGAAAGAAAGAAAGAAAGAAAGAAAGAAAGAAAGAAAGAAAGAAAATAAATAGGGAGAGAGAGAGACAAAGGAAAGAAGTGATAAGGCAAGAAGGAAGGAGAAAGGGAGGAAGAAACAGAAAAGTAAAGTAGCCTCAGGAAAGATTCCTTTGACATCTCTTTCCCTGATTCAAGTCAACCTAATTCTGGTGCACTCTAACACTGCGGTTTCCTCCTGCCTTAGAACATTTGAATATTTGGATGATTATGAACAGACTTGAGCTCATCAACTGGCCCACTTAAGAAGGAAAATTCTGCCTTGACAATTCCTATTCACATTCCTGTTAATTTGAAATGTTTTCAATGACCTTGAGGTAAAGGATTTTTTTGTATTAACACTAATGCCTCTTGAAGGCCATTTATGTCACACTTCAGGCATCTTTTCTCATTACCTGAGAAATCATGAGTGAAAAACATCTATCCTTACAGGAACTGAAATAGAACTAACTAACAGTGTCAAGAACACTGGCTGTTTATCTTACATAGTTCTAACATGTTTTAAACTTAATTGTGCACATTATTGGGCCAAAGACACAACATATTTTCAAATTGTAGAGCTTTGCCCAGTGATAGAAAATTATCTGCTCACTTACTGAACCTGATAGCTATTGTTTAAAAATACAGACCATCACATATTTCTTCCATTACCCAGTTTCTTTCTCTTTTTCTTAAGTTTCCAAAACAGTCTAGGATTAGTTAGCATTTCTGTGTAACAATATAGCCCTCCTTGTATTGTGGTTTGTGCTTACTGCTTTGCGAGTAATAAATGTAGACTCTAAGGTTCTACCCAGTCTGAGATAAATTGCATTTTAATATGATCCCCTTGTATTCTGTATAACCATAGAATTAGGGAAACAATGATACGGGATATGTTACACGGCAATAATGTATTTGGCAAGATAGAAGCTAAAATCAAGCAACCTATCTTGTTTTGGAACATACATCTAAGATAATGTATTGGATATGTATGTCTTTACTTTGGAGAAATATGTAAAGGTAGAATACACTTTAGTTACTGGCCACCCAGATCCAAATAATCACATAGAAACTATATTAATTAATTAGATTAGGATTCTTATTAACCTACTCTTATGTCCTGAATTAACCCATTTCTAATATTTTATATTTTAGCACATGGTTTGTTACCTCTGCTTCTTGGGTGACTACATGGCATTTGCCTGGCTCTGTCCTCTTTCCTCCTCCATTTCTGTTTGGATTTCCCACTTTGCTATGTTCTGCCCTGCCATAGGCCAAAGCAGCTTCTTCATTAACCAATGTTAATAAAGTATATTCACAGTATTGCATACAGAGGGGACTCCCACATCATCTCCCCTTTTCTGTCTAAATAAAAAGAAAGCTTTTAACTTTAACATAGTAAAACTACATATAACAAAGCAAGTATCAAGCAAGAATTACAGTTACAATATTTCTCAGAGAGTCTAAAGTTATATATTTATCTTTTATCATAACTCTTCAACTCTTCAAAGACCCCAGAAGGATATAATATTACCTAAGCAAACAGAAAGTGTATTGTAGGCAACTTCTAAAACTCTAGAATTGACATAGATATCTCACTGCCTTGACCGTTACCCAAAGTTCTTCTGTAATGTTGGGGCATTCATCTTCAGCCTACAGACCCATAGTATCCGGGAAACTTTTCCATGAAGCAGGGAATCTGAAAGACTGCTTTGCCTATATTGGCAGTTTGTCAGTCACTTTCTTGTGTATCCTGCAGAACATCTGGCAGACCCTTTCATGAAGCAAGAACCCTGAAGGGCTGTCTTACCTTCTTTAGACAAGTTCAGCAGTCATTTTTCTATGTGTCTTTTATGTCCAGTTTATACAGCATACCATCCAGGAAAGAGCAGTTTCTTGCCCAAATGACTAGCCTTGTAGCATTGAAGGCAAATACCATAATGAGTTTATTCAGTGCCCATCAATCTCTCTGAAGTAAAGGAAACTGCTAGACCTTGACACCATTGAGAAAAGTCTAAGCTCTTAAAGTCTTTTAAATGCCATATTCTATAGGTCTTTGAAGTGTTGAAGATTATCTATCTAATTGAAATGTATCTCTGCATATTTAGAAAACCTAATTAATATGACTAAATGTTTGATTATTATAAATGATTGTCTATTAATCATTGTTTCTTAATTATGCATTGCATTTTAAATGAGCTGTATAAATTTAATACCTTAAACAAGGGTAGAAATACACACACATGCACACAGTGTAACAAAATCGACCTTAAATTTGTATCAATAGACTGAGATCCACACCAATGCAAAGCTTTCATCTCTATATCATATCCTTCTTGTTCTTATTTATTTATTTTTTTTTAGAAATTGGCTGTGGCTATTAATATTTATAACCAGCCTTTTAAAATGAAAATAAACATCATTTTTGGAGTTTTGGCATAGTTTTGTCCAAACTGCTTCCTGCTATTTGTTGGGTGAAGTAATTTTAGGATTCACGAAGATTTTCTTGGTAGGTCTTGTTCCATCAAACCACATCAGCCTGGAAGTAATCCACAGGTTCCTATCTTCTGTGGAAACAAAAGCAGAACCTCTTTTCCAAAATAACATATTCTCAGACTCAAATTTTGAAGTCAAGATACTTTTAAAATATATATGTTGGTTTAGCATTGCAGTCCCCAGAATGAAATGTCTCTCTGCAGTTAAATCACTAACAATAAAAAAAAATTCAAAGAAAGCACAGTAGTATACATAATACAGACTCTCTGTGTATATTCTGTTTTTACATGACTTATTTTTTACTTTATTACTTTTTAACTGATTATTTTATTATCTTCACTCCTTTAATCTATGACTGTCTGTACTCTTTTATATTACTTTTAATGTCTCTTTAAAGATTTTGTTTTATTTTTAAAACTCTTTCTGTAGCTGCCTATATCCATTTTCTTTTTTTCTTAAACCTACATACATTTTTTAAACATACTGTGTCTTGTTTAGAGGTCTTTTATGTCTGAATCTTTTCTATTGTGTATCTGAAATCCTTTTCTAAATGGTAAGCAGTGTGGCTGCTGTGGCCCTGGATGCTACCTCTCTCAGTCTTTCAGTATGATGGAGGTACATTTACCACCAGCTTGATGAGTCATGCCTACTGCCCCAGCTCCAGAGTTGCAGGGGGTCTATGTCACTGCCATTAAGCAGTGTGCCTTATGCTGTTCACAGACTTCATTCAAATGTTCTGTAGCAGGCCCTCCTGAAAGAGCCAGAGCCAATCCTGCCACCAGCATGAACCAGGAAGCTATCTCTTAAAGGAACAGTGTCTCTGCTAGCAACCAGCAAACAGAGTCTATCTGAAAATACGTGGCTACCAAGAAGCTCCAACTGACTCCCATTTTTGTGGATCTAAAAACTCCTTTTTAAGATTTCTTAGGCTGTATGTGGATATACACTGCTGAATGTTGGGTGTCATTATGTAAACAGAGACTGCTTTTTCATTTCCAGGCTACCCAGACCAGAATAATCACATAAAACTATATTAATTACAACTCTGGCCAATGGCTCAGACATATTCCTAGCTAGCTATTACATCTTAAATTAATCCATTTCTATTAATATGTTTATTGCTATGGAGCTGTGGCTTACCAGTAAGGTTCTGGCATCTTTATTCTTCAGCAGCTACATGGACTCTGCCTGATTTTGCCTTCTTTCTTCCTGCATTCAGTTTAGTTTTCCTGCCTACCTATATTCTGGCCTGCCATAGGCCAAAACAGCTTCTTTATTAACCAATGGTAATATAACATATTCACAGCATATAGAGGGGAATTCCACATTAGAAATAGAAACAAATCAAGAGATTTTCAGAGGCATCAAAACAAAACAAAAAACCAAAAGGATCATCAAAATATAGCTTACACAGTTAAATGAATCAGTTTCTAATTAGCCATTTGTAATTGTTATTAGCAAACAGACAGCCTTCTTTACCTCCAGGAACTGACAATTACAGCAAGGAATAATCTCAGGTTCACACAGAGTAATATAGAGCTATAGATGGAATCAAAGTACCCATTATATAACTATCCTGGGTAGGTCAGTAATATGCAGAGAAGAGATGAAAATGGACCCTAGCTTCAGCCTTCTTGGATATTTCTACCTGATTTCTCTGCAGCTAGCTTCTTGAGACTAAACAAGGAATGAGAATCGAGTTTCTAATATGTTATTGATATAAACAAAGTGTGATTTTCCTTGGGATACTAAAAAGATGGTATATACGAGTTTGCACTAATCTTATTTGATATGGCTTTGATTGATTTCTTTTTCTGTGCATTTTGAAGTGTTGTATCTTATCAGTGGGTTTCTCTGAGGAGACTTACCAGAGAAGCTCATTATACCACACACATAAAAAAACCTCCCAGTGAGGAAAAGGGATCAATGCTTATTATGTTCAGTCTTAGAGCTGATGGGCACCCATGCATAGAGAGAGCTACATGTGGTGAGTTGAATTCCAGAGTACTTGTAACTTGAGAAACACCCTATATAGCCCTATGCCCAAAATCCATTTTATTCAGATTTAAGAGAAACAGACTTAGTTTCATTCATTTTATCAAGTAGTCCTAAACATGCTCAGTTTAAAAATAGAGTAAATACAGCCAAAGAAATTATGAAGATGTATTAGTCAACTCAAAGCAAAAGAATAAACAACTTTCTTATACTCTGATAAATTATATATATATATATATATATATATATATATATATATATATATATATATGGTTTTTCGAGACAGGGTTTCTCTGTAGCTTTAGTGCCCGTCCCAGAACTAGCTCTTGTAGACCAGGCTGACCTCGAACTCACAGAGATTCTCCTGCCTCTGCCTCCTGAGTGCTGGGATTAAAGGCGTGTGCCACCACCACCCGGCAGATAAATTATATTTATAAATTAAATCAATCAGAAGTTTTGAGTATAGAAAGGAGCTATAAGTATTTAATTTCTGTCTTAGAGTCTATTAAACATACTATTACTAGCTCCTCATTAATTTACACTTGCCCATTTGTGGACAGTAGACATCTATACATGCTGAAGTCTACACTTAGTATGGGGACTGTCGATTTTCCCATTAACATATAATTAATTTGAAGAGAATGGGAATTGTGATACCTATTTAACAGAACATGTTCGTACTTTACCTAGGAACCTCTAAATGCTGAATTTAAAGTAGTGTCTCATTGATGGTATTCTTGATTCTCAAAATATAGAAGAACATGAGAAAAGGAGGTTTTGGATTACTTCAAACCACCTAGACAATGGCCACTTCTAACTCTGTTAGGAACAAGGCTTTCACCAAGTAGAATATTCTTAATAGTTTGAGATCCAATTTTTCTCATGTTAATGACAGTATATTAGTTTATTAAATCCCGACATAATTGGTACTCTAGCTACTAGAAGAAGACATAGTCTCAAATACATCACATAAACTGTACAGAATTTCTAAAGAATAAATGAGAATATTATTAAAAAGAAGGTAAGTATTGTAAAATTAGGCTTTATTATAGGAAATATACAAAAGAATTATAGTAATATGCCCAAAGATTTGAAAATTTACATTACTGGAACATTTTCTAAGAAAATAAAATTTATTTAATTTGACATGAGTAGAGTTAGAAAGACTTAATAGAGTATTAAAGATATTTTTGTTCTCAAAAATTTACTTCCCTCTCATAAGACATTATGACTAGATAATTCCTAGTATTAAGGCTATCAAATCTTTAAAGTAATATCCAGTCTATCCAAGCAGTTTCAATGCTCAGAAAAAGATAAAAGTCCAAATTCAGTCCTAAGAGACTCAACTATCTTTAAGATTTAAATCAGATAATAATAATGCCCCCTTCCCCCAAAAAGATGTAAATCAGATAATGATAATGCTCTCTTTCCCTAAAAGTTCTATAAAATTCCTTTTATAAATTTAAAGTTACAGTAAATTTAAAAGATTCCATCCAATACAGAGGAAATGTCAAAAAAAGTATATATAAAAAATGGTTTTCAGATCACTAAAGAAGATATTTGACTTTCTCAATACATTTATGAGCCCTGCATTTTTATCATTTATAGGTTAAAATTCATAACATAATTATTAGTAAGTGATAAATGGACTATAAATAGGATCATGTTTCATTGTATACATGTATGAAATTTTCAAGAATGACAAACTTTTTAGCATATGTCTTAAAATAGGGCATGCATATTTATCCAGAATAAGAGCAAACCCTTTACAAAAAAAGTGTATATATAAGCATTTACATTAGCAACAGGATCAAGGCAATAATCCTCACTACCAACTCATTTTTCAGCATCATTTTGTGCCTTAGGATACATTCATACCATTTCCAAAATCTTTGTTAATACACATATTCTAAGTCTAATAAGTAGATTTTTTTCTTAATCCAGCTTTCTTCTAAAATTTTGCAAGATAATTTCTTTAATTATCATATTGTTCACTTTTATAGACACATAATATATTTGTCCCATGTCATTTTTCGGATGTTTCTCTGAAATCACGCTGACTCTGATTCTATCTTGTCTTGACATGTAGACTATAATTATCTTCTATGTGTCAAATAAATCAAACAGAGGAGTTGAAAGACCTAACCTTACCCTCTCTTATGGCTCTCTTCCTTCCGTAGTTTCAGAAATAGCAACATCTTTCATTTTTCAAAGCAGGATTTATATCTTTGATCCACTGTTCTCTGAATCTCATTAGTACTAGAGGTATGATGGTGACTGGTTTAGAAGCAAAGCTACTAGCACCACTGCACCAGGGGTGGAATTCCACTGTTCCTTGGTAACAAACAGGATATATTTAACTGACAAATTAACCAAAGAACATACATTGCAGTCTCAACATGTATGTAGGTGATAAGCACAAAGTTCTAATCAGAAACATATTGATTATATATACTGAATAAGTAAAACTGGGAATAAAATCTACTTTGAAAACTCTTTTCTTGGAATGTTATTCTTAAAAGATTCTGATGACATAGTCTTCATTGGTTCTATAATCATACTAAATTGGAGACACATTATAGTCAAACACAGGATGAATTTATTTCTTGTGTTTTGTTTGTGCTACCAACAGATGATGTTATTTTATTCTAGTAAAGCACATGTAGCTGGAAAGACAGTGGCACTTTGTAGATAAAGTAGATGAGGATAACTGCAATAAATACTCCAGAAATTAATCCACATATGCACATGCAACTGCTTTTTGGCAAAATCACCAAAATCATGCATTGAGGAAAGTATTCTGCATTGGGGAAAGTATTTAAATAAAAGATAATGAGATAACTGGATAAATTCAAAAGAGGGAAACTAGTTCCTCCTCTTACCACACAAAAATATCAACTAAAAATATGTCAAATAACTAGCTAAATATTAAGACCCAAATCTATGAAATTGTTGTTAAAAAATATAGAGGAAACATTTTAAGACAAATGGGCAATCATTTTTCTGTTTTTAGTAGACTTGTGTAAGTGTATGCATATTGTACAGAGTGTATTATGTTTATGTAGGATGTACACACATTTGTGCACATGTGTATAAGAAAGTATTTTTGGGTGCCATCCATCTTGTTTATTAAGAAATGATTCTTTCACTAACCTGGAGATCATTAAATAGGCTAGGACGGCTGGCCAGAAAGCCTGTAAATCTGTCTCCAGAATTCCAGTGCTAAAATTGCAGGTGTGTGTTACCACGCATGGCCTTTAGACATGGATCCTGGAGATTGAAATTGGGTCTCATACTTACATAGTATTCTAGTTTCCTTTCTGTTGCTGTGGTAAAACACCCTCACAAATGTAACTTAGGGGAAGAAATTATTTATTTGACTTGTAGTCTATCATTGAAGGAAGTCTGTGCAGGAACCCAAGGCAGGAATGCTTGTTGACTTGCTCATGCATAGTTATCTTTCCTCTACAGTTCATGACCATCTGTTTAGTGATGGTGATACCCTCAGGGGGCTGGGATATCCTACATCAACTAATAATAATCAAGACAATCCCCCCCCACACACACAAAGGTCAATCAGATCTACGCAATTCATCAATTGTGATTTTCTTTCAGATGACTCTTGGTTGTGTTAAGTTGACAATTAAAGATAAGTAGGACATATGGCAAGCACTTTAGCAACTGAAATATCTCTATAGTCTCTCAAAGTCTTTTTTTGTAAGACCCCAAATGGAGCATCAACAAAAGCAATATCAGGGAAATACGATTTTGTCAAACTTAAAAACTTTTTTACATAAAAGGAAACAATCAGTGGATTTATGAGACAAACTACAGGTGGGTTGTTGTAATAAGAGTGGCATGGCTGCGTCCCCGGCACCCGGCCGCCCACATGGCTTATGCCCTGAAATAATTACACGGAAACTGTATTCTTTTAATCACTGCCTGGCCCATTAGTTCCAGCCTCTTATTGGCTAGCTCTTACATATCGATCTAACCCATTTCTAATATTCTGTGTAGTACCACGAGCTGGCTTACCAGGAAAGTTCTTAACCTGCGTCTGTCTGGAGTGAGAGAATCATGGCGACTCCTGACTCGGCTTCTTTCTCCCAGCATTCTGTTCTGTCTACTCCGCCTACCTAATTTTCTGTCCTATTAAAGGGGCCAAGGCAGTTTCTTTATTACTTAACCAATGAAACAACAGATAGAAAGATGACCCACCTCCATATTTCGGGACATAAGCTAGCCATGCGGGCGGCTGGGTGCCGGGGACGCAGCCCTGCCGATCTTATTACAACAGAGGGTAAAAATACTTTTTTTTAAAATGAGATCCATATGCAGAATATATAAAGCACTCAAAACCTTGATACCATCAAATAAGTAATCCAACAAGCAATGGGCTCTGGATCTAAATAAATACATCTTAAAGAGAATACATACATGATCATTGTGTACATGAAAAATATTCAATATCATTAGTCATCAAGGAAATGAAAATCAATCAAAACCAAAATGAGATATCAGCTTATCCAAGTTAGAATGGCTATTTATGAACTCCCTGTTGAGAGAGAGAGAGAGAGACAAAAATCTCACATATCAGTTGTAGAAAATAAAAATATCTATCTAATTGGAAAATGGATTGAAACAGCAAAGGGGAGTAGGTAGGGAGTGACAAAGGGCATCAAAACTCAGAAAGGAAAAGTTATTTCTGGATTCCTATGACATTAAAAGGGTAAATAGCAATGGCCTGTGACATATTTGAAGCCAATTAGGATAGTATGAAAATTCCTAACATATGGAAGTAGTTAATATTTGATGAGCTACCAGTGATTTTTTACAAGAGTTTTTCACTGCATAGTATATACATGCGTCATCATACTGTACCTTTAAAAGTATGTGAATACCGAGTAAAAATAATTTTAAAAATTAGAGACCTTGTGTACCTTGCTTGTGCTTTCATTCAATTATATCTTATAAACTGTAGTAAAATAACACAGGCAGGACACTGATAGTGAATGAATGCAACAAAATTGTTCAATTGTCCTTAATTTACTTTTACTCACTCAAAGTATCAAGCAATTCCATCAGCACAAAAATTAGTATTTTGAAGACCTTCCTACCTTCCTCCTGTTCCTTTTAGCCATTTTTAACTACAGGCAACCAGTATTCTGACCTCTTTTGGTATGATTTTGTTATATTGGGAATGTTATCTAAATAAAATAAAATGAATACGTTTTAAAATAGAAAACTGGAGAGAGACATCAACAATTAAGAGCATACACTACTATCACGGCAGACCTGAATCCAATCCCCAGTATCCACATCAGGGAATTCACAACAGCCTGTAACTCCATGGCTTCTCTGGGTACTGCACTCACATGTACATACCCACACAGATATACACCATGGTGACTATTCTTGGTTGTCAGCTTGACTATAACTGGAATGAGCTACAATCCAGAAATGAAGGATACACCTTTGAGAGATTTTCTGTTTGTTTTGAAGCGGTTGAATCCACTTTTAGTCCAGACTCTTGAGCTTATCCATTCCTTTACTGGCATTGAAGCCTACATTTTTGGGATTCCAACATATATTGAAGATCAGGTAAAGTGCCCAGCCTTGTGGACTGAGCAAATACTGGATTCTTGGAATTTTTTTATTCACAGTCAACCATTGCTGGATTAGTTAGACTGAAATTTATAATAAATTATATACATATATATTTCAATAAATCCCAATATATATAACATATGCACGTATATATAAATATATCTACAGAGATATTTGTTTTATAAGTTCTGTTACTCTAGAGAACCCTGACTAATACATACATGTAATTAAAAATAATAAAAATAAATGTCTTAAAAGGTCATCTAAATAAGATTTTTTGATGTATAAATAAGCCTTTTGAGATTTTGTGGTTTTTTTCCCCCCAGGATAATTCTCAAAATACTCATTCAAGTTGTCTATACTGATAACCAATTCTTTTTATGTGTGAGTAATGGTCCATGGTATGGATGAAACTATGATTTGTTTAACCGTGTACTCATTGTAGAAAACCTGTGCTTCCAGTTTGCGACTGCTATGGACAAATCTGCTTTGAATAATTGTGCACAGATTTTTGAAGGTTAAAAAAATTCCATTTCCTTTGAATAAATGCCCAAGAGTACAATTATTAATTTGTGTGACAATTATAGGTTTAGTTTTATAAGGGTCTGTCAAGCCATTTTCCCTATAGGCTATACCACCATACAGTTCTACAAACAGTTCATGGTTGATTCTGCTTGGTTTCTTTACATCATTGACAACATCTGGAGGATGACTAATTTTAAGTCAATTGTTTTGGGGAAGTTCTTCTGTCTATGTGTTACTTTTATTGGTTAATGTTGTAAGGAGGGGGCCACTGGTTCTTCTCAGCTGCCTGGCTAGCTTACACCCGAAATAATCAATAATCACACAGAAACTATATTAATTAAATCTCCACTTGGCCCATTAGCTCTAACTTTTTTTTTGGGGGGGGGGGGTTTCGAGACAGGGTTTCTCTGTGGTTTTGGAGTCTGTCCTTGAACTAGC
This sequence comes from Chionomys nivalis, assembly GCF_950005125.1. Taxonomy (NCBI): domain Eukaryota; kingdom Metazoa; phylum Chordata; class Mammalia; order Rodentia; family Cricetidae; genus Chionomys; species Chionomys nivalis. The sequence goes on along the minus strand of NC_080112.1, from coordinate 129,572,828 downwards.
TCTTGTAGACCAGGCTGGTCTCGAACTCACAGAGATCTGCCTGCCTCTGTCTCCCAAGTGCTGGGATTAAAGGCGTGTGCCACCACCGCCCAGCTAGCTCTAACTTCTTATTGGCTAACTCTTACATATTAATTTAACCCATTTCTAGTAATCTGTATATCACCACATGGCAGTGGCTTACTGGCAAAGATTCAGCAAGTCTGACTCTGGTAGTGGATCCATGATGTCCCCTGACTCTACCCTTCTTTCTCCCAGCATTCACTTCTGTCTTCCCTGCCTACCTAAGCTCTGCCCTATCAACAGGCCAAGGCAGGTTCTTTATTCATTAATGGTAATTATAGCACACAGAGGGGACTCCCACATCAGGTTAATGAATGAATCTGTTTCAGCCAGTGGCTTAACAGAATAGAGTCATGTGGGAAAACTAAACTAAATGCTAGGAGAAAGAAGGCAGAATCAGGAAGAAGCCATGGAGCTGCCAGAGAAGAAATATGCAAGTCACCAGCCGGAACCTTGCCAGTAGGCCACAAGCATCATGGTAAAATATAAAATAATAGAAATAAGTTAATTTAAGATATTAGAGTTAGCCAGAAATACTCTTAAGCTATTGGCCAAACAGTATTGCAATTGATAAAGATTTCTGTGTGGTTATTTCAGGTCAGGATGCTAGGGAACAAATGAACAGCCTCCCCACAAGAGTCAATCTAATAGATTCTGAATGCATTTTTATTAATAATACTGTAATTTCTTTAATTACTACTAATTCAAATAGTTAAGGACAATAAACAATGACAATAGTAAACTCTGAACCTAGCACAACTCAATCCCCTTCTTTCCTTCTTTTCTATTCATTTATTTAACAAGTTTCTTTTTTATTCATTAATCAGTTACTTAAATTTTCCAATCTTATCAGAGTTTTCCCTCCCTCCTTTCCTCCCAGACCCTCCCCCTAGCCTCCTTTCACCATCCTCTCCTCCCTTCCCTTCAGAAAAGAGCAGGCCTTGATGTATATCAACCAGCAATGAGATATCAAGTTGTGACAAGATTAGGTTCCTGCTCTCCTATTAAGACTGGTTGAAGGAGAGTGAGCACGAGCAAGGAACTCAGGACGGCGAGGGGTGCACCCACACACTGAGGCAATGGGGATGATCTATCGGGAACTCACCAAGGCCAGCTGGCCGGGGACTGAAAAAGCATGGGACAAAACCGGTCTCGCTGAACATAATGGACAATGAGGACTACTGAGAACTGAAGAACAATGGCAATGGGTTCTTGATCCTATTGCATGTAATGGCTTTGTGGGAGCCCAGGTAGTTTGGATGCTCACCTTAATAGACCTGGATGGAGGTGGGTGGTCCTTGGACCTCCCACAGGGCAGAGAAACCTGCTTGCTCTTTGGGCTGAGGAGGAAGGAAGACTTGATTGGGGGAGGGGGAGGGAACGGGAGGTGGTGGCGGGGAAGAGGCAGAAATCTTTAATAATTAAATTAATTAATTAATAAAAAAAAAAGAAAAAAACCTTAGTCCAGAAGTCCAAAAAAAAAAAAAAAAAAAAAAAAGACTGGTTAAGGCAATTTAGCATGGGAAAGTGTTCCAAGAGCAGGCAACAGAGTCAGAGATTCCCCCCAACTCCATCTTGCAGGAGTCCCACAATAAACCCAAGTTACACAGGTGTAACATATGTGCAGCTGGCCTACATTACTCCTATGCAAGCTCTCTGGTTCACGAGCCCCCATGAGGATAGGTCAGTTGACTCTGACTTTTCCCATGGTGTCCTTAGCCACTCTAGCTCAAATTTCTGTCTTCTCCCTCTTCCCCTCTTCCACCGGCTTTCCCAAGTCCTTCTAATGTTTGGCTGTGGGTCTCTGTATCTGTTTCCATCAGTTATTGGGTAAAGTCTCTCTGATGGCGATTGGGCTATACAAACACCCGTGAGTATAGCAGAAAATCATTAGGAGTCATTTTATTGAGGTTGGTTTATGTTTGGTTCTGTCCTAGGTCTCTGGGCTGTCCAGCCTCTGGGTCCTGTCCTTCTAGACATTGTCAGGGATAAGCTCCCTCTTATAGTATAGGTCTCAATCTGGACCAGTCATTGTTTGGCAACTCCCATAATTTCTGCACCACCTTTACCCCAGCATATTTTGTAGGCAGGGCAAATTGAAGGTTGAAGGTTATGTGACAGGGTTGGTGTTCCAGGTCCTTCACTGGAAGTCTTGTCTGGTTACAAGAGATGCCTGGTTCAGACTTGTATCTCCCATTGCCAGGAGTCTTACCTAGGGTCACCCTCAGAAATTCCTGGGAGTTTTCATTGCACTAGGTTTCTATCTTATATGAGAGATGCCCATGGTTCCAATTGTCTTTCCCAGTACTCTCAACTTCCATTCCCCTCACCCGATCCCTCCTGTTCCCATGTCCACTTTCCCATTGAGAACTCTTTCCCCATTTACTTGTGATATCTATTCAATTTTAATTAGGATTTCTCAAATGAAGCATTACTGGTCTTTGAAGTAGAGGTCGACAAACGCTTTCTGGTGATTGTACATTCTTTAGCAACAGTCTCACCCAACCTCAATCTATAAAATATGTGCACCATGCTCCATCCACTCCTTTCCATTCTTTATGACAATAGAAAATGTCTTCAGGAATTGCTAAATGTCCCTGGAGGAGGGAAATCTTGTCCATTTTAAAACCCCTGTAATCCATCCTGACATTCTAAGTCTACATAAAACAAGAGCCCTAATGTCCATTTATCTCCTTTAGGCTCTCTCTCTCTCGCTCTCGCTCTCGCTCTCGCTCTCTCTCTCTCTCTCTCTCTCTCTGATATTAGAAACTTCTCTTAATACTCCACCCCCCTACTGTTTTCCAGCCAAATCCCTCAACTCATCATTACAATCCATAAAATCATAAAACTTCTCTGATGACTTACTGGACTAAGACCAAAATGAAATTGCTTTCATATGATCTTTTACAGGCTATTAATTCTCAAATTTTCTTAATCATCCACAAATATACCAACCTTGATTTGTTTGCTGAAGACTAGTACTGGAGCACTAGTACTGAAACAAATTCAGAGTATTTACAAGATGAAAGGGAAAAAACAACAACACTGAATTATAGGCTTTAAAATGTGAAACTAGCGCAGATTAGAAAGAAATCATTTTAAAACAGATACTTCTGCAAGTTGAGAAAAACTATAATTCTTGTTGCTATACCTACAGATTTCGAAGGACATCTAACATCATTTTGGGTTTATGTCAAAACACTAATCCTCTACTTCATCTGTTAAAATGCTTCACTTCTTCCAAAACTCAGATCAAGTCCTATCTCTTCTGTAACACCTTCTGCAATCCTCCCATCAGTGACAAAATAATCCTTCTTCGGGATTTTGCCATTTTATCTCCACCATGATCATTACTAGGACTCATATCTTTCAGTACATGCTATGATTATATGCACATCTGTCTCCATCATCAGATAGATAGATTCTCATATTGTCTTTAGTGGTGACTTTAAGGCCTGGGGAAGAGTACCTTTGAAAAAATACGCTAGTTCCCCAGAAACCAGAAAGGGGGAAAAGGTGAGAAAGCAGCAGTAGAAAGACAGTGAAACAAACAGGGATTTTTCGTTTTTATCCCTTTTTTAAAAAAAAAAATTATTTTAGATTGTAACCACAGTTCTCCTTCCCACACCTCCTGCCCCCTCTGCCTCTCCTTCAGCCCACCTCCTATCCACTCCTCCCATGGGGAGTCAACAAAGTCTGGCACAATAAGTTGCAACGGGATCAAGCCCCTCCCCACTGCATTAAGGCTGAGCGTGGCTTCCCACCATAGGGAATGGGCGCCAACAAGCTAGCTCATGCACCAGGGATAGATCCTGGTTCTACTTCCAGGTGCATCACAGATAGGTCAAGCTTCACCACTGTCTCCCACATATGGAGGGCCTAGTTCAGTCCCATGGAGGCTCCACAGCTGTCGGTCTACAGTTCATGAGTTCCCACAAGCTTGGTTCAGATGTCCTTGTAGATTTTGTCATCATGATCTTGAACTCTCTTGCTCATGTATTCCCTCCTCCCTTTATTCAACTAGATTCATGGAGCTCAGTCTAGTGCATGGTTGTGGATCTCTGCATCTGGTTCCATCAGTTGCTGGATAAAGGCTCTATGGTAATAGTTGGGATAGTCATCAATCTGATTATAGGAGAAAGCCAGTTCAGGCACTTTCTCCACTGTTGCTAGGCGTCTTAGCTGGGGTCATCCTTGTGAATTCTTGGGAATTTCCCCAACACTAGGTTTCCCCCTAATCCCATAGTGATTCTATCATGATATCTCTTCCACTCCTTCCCTTTCCCCTCAACTGTCATGTTCCCTCATGTTTTCATGTCCTTTCCCCTCCCCTTTACTGTCCCTCCTCACCCTCAGTTTATCCAGGAAATCTTAACTAATTCCCTTTCCCAGGGTAATTCATGTGTCCCTCTTAGGGTCTTCCTTATTACTTAGCTTCTCTGGGGCTGTGGATTATAGTCTGGTTATCCTTTGCTTTACATCTAAGATCTACTTTCAAGCAAGAAAATTTTGAGGACTTTTGGTGCCAATCTCTCCTTCAAATTTGAATCCAAGCAATCTTTGAGATGAAATAAATAACTTGTTAACTATGAAATCAGGGCAATGTTCTTTCTTTTATATGTTATATATATATATATAATATAATATATATATTTTCTGTTTGTTTTTGAGATTATAATTTCTCCCTTCTCTTTCCTCTCTTCAAACCCTGCCATGGCCTCTTTTTTCACTTATTGATATTGCATGCATTTGTGCATTTATATTTCTAAATATAATCTGTTGAGTCTATATAGTGTAACATGTGTGTGTGATCCCAGTCCCAATGGATATATCTCCAAAATGTTCCAGCACCTAAGGCTCAGAAACATTGCAGAAGAGAGAGAAAGATTGTAAGAGCTGGAGAATCGTGTAGTTTACTGTGAGATTGTGTCTTCTAAGAATGTAAGAAGATGCACCCTTAAAATCTCACTAGTAAGGATTTTCTTAGTCAGTGGTTCTCATCTATAATCAGCTGGACAATGTCATTAAATTCAGGTTGCTGGGTAACACCCTTTCAGTTTTTGTTGAGTCTGATGTAGGGCTTCAGAATATGTTATCTTCAGCCTGTTTTCAAGTGATTCTGATGCTAGTGGTCCAGCACCAAATTCTGAGAACCATTGATTTACCTTATTTTTCTGACCACTTGGGGTTACTTTCATGGCTACATCACAATCTGTGAAGGGTCAGCCAAGCTGTATAGCTACTGAAAGCAGTACAAGTAACTGTATATGGAAAAAAACTGAGAAGCACTTCTTGGCTGAAAGAAGTCTAAAATCTTCCGTGGGCACGGGAAACGGAGCTCTTAATGATTAAGCAAACACATTATACACAATAGATGGGGAGACACCTGAAAAAAGTTAATTAATTGTTTTAAATGGAAAGATGAGTTTAAAATCTTTGTAACTATTACATAGTTCTAGCATAGATCAATTTCCTCATAAAATGGTTCTTGTCATTGTTGTTGTTCTTGAAGCTAATAGTCTCATTATAATATCCTTTTCAAAGTAATGTTAAGCAAGGCATTTAATATGAAAAAAGAAGGCATGTTTGGGAGTATGAATTGTCAGTTTTCAAGAAAAAAAGTCTGAGGGTGGACAGAACATTTATTAAAACACTTGCTGACAAGCAGGAGAACTCAGGTAATATTGGATGCCTTTCTGTATGTTGTGAATATGTTTTATTGCCATCAGTTAATAAAGAATCTGATTTGGCTAATAGCCAAGCAAAATAGAGCCAGGCAGGAAATCCAAGCAAAGATAAAAGGAAAAAGAAGGCCAAGTCTGGGAGACACCAGCAGCCACTGGGGAAGCAAGATGTAAGTTAACAAGTCACAAGATTTATCATAAAATATAGAATAATAAAAATGGGTTAATTTAAGTCGTAAGAGCTAGTTAATAATAAGCCTGAGGTAATAGACCAAACAGTTTGTAATAAATATTAAGTGTCACAGTGCTTATTTGGGAACTGGTAGTCAGGAGAGAAACTTCTGGTTACACCTAATTTCTGTGTACCAGTATATCCACATAAAGCTGAGCAAGCTGGTTTGCACCTGTTATCTGAGCACTAGGGAAGTAGAGACAGGAGGAGCTTGGGAGATTTCTGGCTAAGCAGTCTAGCAGAATCAGTAAGTGCAAAGTTTAGTGAGAGAAACTGCTTCAAAAATAAAGTGGAGAATGATGGAGAAACAATCTCAATAACATCTCGGTTTCTATATGCATGTACACATGTTCATGTACACACACATGTGTAAATATGCAAGAGAAGTAAAAACATAGAAAATTGATGTAGGCTGCAAATACTGCCATCATGGAGTTGATTGAAGGACTCACATCTTTATGTACTCTTTCTCTGTCTTTACCTCTCTTTCCCCTTGGTGTGTGCAAAGTGATGCAGCTGAATGCAGTATTGGATAATATACCCCATAGAGAAGCCATATAGCAAAAGACTGAAAGAAACCTCTGATTATCAGCTAAGCATGCACTAAAAATTTCAGGAATAAACTAAGCAACATCAAATCCTTCATATAGAGCCTTGTGATGTTACAGTAGAGCCAGTTAGACCATATGTGAATTCCTGATCCTCAGAAACTGAAATAGTAAATTTAAGTTCTTTGAAAGCACTCAGTTTTGGGGTAATTTGCTATGCAGAAATATATTAACTATACAATTTTTCCCACACAATAATGTTTTCTGTACTGCATTAAAGAAGTGGTAAGAGAGAAAATAATAGAGTCTGAAAGAAAAAGCAGCATGACAAAAACATTTCAGACTCCCCCATAGGAATTGTCTTCTTGTCTGTGTACACAAACTTGTTGCTAATCTGATCCCCTAAAAATGTTAACATCCAATTTTTCAGAACTAATTAGGGCTCCCATTATTATTCAAATTCCCCACACCTAATTCTGCTACGCCACTCACCTTATTTACATCAAGATGACAAAACTGTAAGATGTACAATCAATAAAGGTGACTTGTGTGCTTACTCTTTCTGGTTCATATATAAATCAATTTATATTTTCTTTCACAGTTACACAAGTCTTATAAATAACGCAGCTATGTCCTGTCCATAGTTAGAATCTATTAAGTGCTACAACTACTCAAAAAGTCTCACAAAGAATATTCATTTCCTTATCCATCCAATTTTCATCTCATGTTTATTGACTGCTTATATTGAGAAACACACTGTTCTTTCAACAGCAATAGAAAATTGACCATAAAGTTATGGTACAAATATCTCCTTTCAAAATTACAGAGGATGTCCCATCTTTGCAGTGATTTTATTTTAGCACTACCTATGTAGCCAGCATTGTAAGAATATTGCCATTTATGGAAAGCTGTCAGTGGAAAAAAAAAGATGATTCTTAGGAATAGAACTCTGCCACTGACAGGTACTTCAACCAGTTTTTTGAAAACTGAAATGCTAGCAACAGATCCTTTTATTGTTGCTGATGTGACATTTGACTTGAGATTTGAAACTTTTGGCTGGCTATTTCCCAAGGGGCTACAATGAAAGCTTAAGGGCTTTCTCTGTAAAGACAAACCACAATGAGGTAGACACCAATGTGTGTCTGACAGGAATTCAGCTCTGCTTGCACAGTTGAGCATATAGCACAACAGCTCATAAAATAGCATATCCCTTAGGGTTCCTAGAGATCACTGGAAGGAAACAAAAGACAGAATTTGCTCATGAGGCCTGCTGCTTGTAAGTGGAGAGAGAGAGAGAGAGAGAGAGAGAGAGAGAGAGAGAGAGAAAGAGAGAGAGAGAGAGAGAATAATCCAAGCATAATCCAAGCAAAGACAATTTGGCAGTGCATGTGAGGAGAATTAATTTGTCATTTGTATAATCTTTTGATCTAACAATCTATTTCTAGGGGTTTATCCTAAGGGGTAAGTGCTGTGAAGGGAATCAGAGGGCTTTGAAAAATTTATGGCTATGTGAATATTTACTATAAAATGATGCTTATGAGAAAAGAAATTAGAAAAGCCTAAATGTGCACAAAAGAGACCAGATAAATTAATCGTTGCATAATTGCACAGGGGGATGTAATTCAGTCATTTAAATAATATTGCATAAAATAACTAATAATTAGGATAATATTCAGCATATATAATAAACTTAAAAAGCAAGTTAAGAAGTGACAAATACAATGTCTTTATATCCATCATGGTTTAGCAGAAAGTCTAGGGCCACATGGATTTCTCTCAGGGCAATTTTAGGCTGCCTCTGCTGCTGTGAGATTGTGATTACGTTGGCAGAGTGATACTCAGAAGACAACATTCCACACACACCTCATGCTCTGGTTCAAAAATTTCTTAACTAGAGTTCAGTTGAAGCATATAAAGGAAGCATCTAAATAGACTAAAATACACAATTTAAGGAATACTTGAATCAGTTCTGCTGCCTCTTTCTAAGAGACACAACATAAAGAAAAGAGGGGCTAGTAGTTGACATAGAAGGTATGTTGCAATCTTCTATGTAAGACAGAAAATCAAACAAATTTGGCCTTCAACCCAATGTATTCATGCTTTAATGGACTACAGTATGATGTGAATACTATTTTTAAAAACTACGGGGAGCAGGGAGGACCTTGGACTTCCCATAGGGTAGGGAACCCTGACTTCTCCTTGGACTGGAGAGGGATGGGGAATGGGGATGGGAGAAAGGGAGGAAAGTGGGAGGAGGGGAGGAGGTGGAAATTTTCAATAAAAAAAAACTAGGGGGAAAACATTTTAGAAATACCCAACATTAGAATTTGTGAAGTTTCTAAAAGAAAATACTTTAGCTGTATCTTGAAAGAATGGAAATTTAAACCAGTAATATGTAGGGCTCACATGTAAGGGTATAGGTGTGCCCCTGATAAGCTGTAGACTGGACAGACATATACTAAATAAAGGAATTCTCAAAATGTCACAAAGATACTCACTAATTGCTGGTATTTGATTGAAACACTACTAAATTATACAGCAGCATCTAGCAAAAGTATTATTCTTAAGAATTTGCAAGATTTCCCAAGGATGGTTAATTGGGTCTCTGTCAAAAATTATTCATTCATCCTTCTAATTCAGAGGGCAGAATATACTTATTCACCCCTTAGTTTTTGATTCAACTACTGATTTGTGATGTACAAGTGGGTATCAAGAGAAGAGAAAGTTGAGACTGGGAAGGCAGCTCTGTTGACAGAATACTTGCCAAACAACCATGAGAACCGGAGTATGGATCCCTAGTACCCACATAAGAACCAGGGTGTAGTGTTGTGCATTCATAATTCAAACACTGGGAAAGCAGATCCTTGGAGCTTGGCAATTTATTCTGCCTAGCAGAGTCAGTGAGCTCTTGGTTTCTGAGAAACCATGTCTCAAGCAATAAGACTGAGAGTGGACACCTGATGTCAGCCTCTGTCTTCCACACATGCACACACATATATGTATATGTACATATATCTATACACACATATACTGAGTGAAAGAGGAATAGAAGACAAGAGAGGAGAGGAGAAGAGAGGAAAAGGGAGGGAGAAGAGAAGAGAAGAGAAAAATTTAAAGGCATTTGTGAAATAAGGTTCTTTTTTTTTTTTTTTCACTGATACCTCCAAAAGAACTCACTCTGGTTTGCTCACAGCTCTTTGGAAGAGACAGAGCAGAGTCTTCTCACATTAACCACCATCTAGCTAATTTCAAAACATCTGAGCTTATTGTTGTATGCCTCTGACATTCTACAATTTGGAATTTTTTGGCTATGTCAGAGTATCGTGTCTATATTTGTGTTAATTAAAGTGAAGCTGTTTCTTGATACAATGTGCATACTTTCACTATAATTTACATTTCTTGAACAAGTGAGTCATTACAGCTTGTAATCTTTATTGTATGATGAATAGGTATATAATAGAGAGAGGCACTGTCTTTGGAGTTTTTGGGAAAATGAAGGTGCCTTCATACCCCAAAGAAATGCTAATGATCCTGGGTTTCTGAAAGTGGAAGGGGGCAAGAGTGGAGTGTGGTACTCGAGCCAATTCTCCAGGATGTATCTGGTATTTAGCTAAATGCTTTATTTGGCAAAAAAAGAGATGCACTACAGTTCTTTAAGACCCTTCCAGATATATTATATTTATGGACTAAAAGATTCTAGATTACAGCAGCATCATTCCTGCCCAAATTGAGCTATAAATTTAAGCGCAGTCATTACACAAATGCACAAACTGGTAATAAAATGTATATGGAAATGCAAAGGCCAGGAATATCCATAGAAAGCTTGAAGAAGCAAAAAGTCAAAGGAGACTGGCAGATGGTAAGACTTTATCTTTTTTTTAATATATATATATATATATATATATCATACCAACCACAGTTTCCCCTGCCTACTCTACTCTAGTTCCCTCCCCCACCTCCCTAATATCCCCCATCCACTTCTTCTCTGCCTCCATTCAGAAGGGATAAGGCCTCCCATGGGAGTCAACAAAGCATGGCATATCAAGTTGAGGCTGAACCAAGCTCCTCTCCCTTTCATCAAGGCTGGGAGAGACATCCCACCATAGGGAACAGGTTCCAAAGTGCCAGCTCATGCATCAGGAGCAGGTTCTGGTCCCACTGCTAGGGTCCCCACAAAAGACCAAGCTACACAACTGTCACCCAGATGCAGAGGGCCTAGGTGAGTCCCATGCTAGCTCCCTAGCTCTCTGTCTCTGAGGGTTTTCCTGTTCTAATCTTGACTCCGCTTGCTCATACAATCCTTCCTCCCTATCTTCAACTGGACGCCAGGAGCTCAGTTCACAATGCTTGGCTGTGGATCTCTGCATCTGCTTCCATCAGTAATTAATTCTATATGACACCAACATAGCGAGAGGTGCATAGGCCAATCTAACAAAATGGAGTCCAAAACAAGCCACCCATGTACAGGGATGTGTTCTGTGACAAAATTGACCCTAGAGTGCAATAAGAAAGATTGTACTTTTCTATAATCTATACTGAATTATTTAAAAATCCAACTGAAAAATATTGATTCATATGTGCAAATCAGTACCCAAATCAATTTTATATAGGTAATAGATTTAATTATAAAAGTACCAAAAATAAGGATGTATAAAGTATATTTTTTAAGACTTAAGAGAAAATAAATGCTTCTTAAGAGTAAGCATAAATGACAATTTTTGCCATAATCCTAATTCTTTAGTTTCATTTACAGTACTAAAGCATCAAAGTACTATTATGATATCTCAAGCTTCATTTTATAAGATTTCCAAACTCTGATTTAAAAAAGAAATCAAATTTTTGCTCACTAGTGATGTGATAGTGAGTGCAGAATGAATGAGCTTCATTTCTAATACAGATTTTACTCACTAGTGTTACTATTAGGAAACAATTGCTAAAAAGTTTGGGTTTTCAACGAAAGTTTCTCCAATATCAGTATGCTAATGGTGATGAATTATCATAGAGCAAAAAGACCCTAATACTTCCTTACTTTTTTCAAACCATTTGCACCCTTGCATGCAAAGTCCCTGTCTAACAAACATCTTTGGTACATTATTATAATCTGCAGATCATTGACTACTTGATCCAACATTGGGGTTAAAACGCAAGTCTTAGGAGACATGCTAAGCATGTCACCCTGGAGTGAAAATAAAGATTCCCTCCCAAAGACACATGGAGGTGGACCAAGTAAGAGGAAACCTGAGCAGTAGCAGCCCGATGTTCCCTCTCTGTTCTGTGATATTCACAAACATGCAGGTGGCTGACCTCACCTGAAGAAGCCGGGATACTGCCGAAAAAAAAGGTTGCTCCTGGGTAAATTGTGCACTATTTTTTTTTCTTCTGCAAATGTATAGCAGGATATATTTGTGTCCCAAAGCAAGGAACTAGATAGAGCATCAGCACTGAAGTCATTCTCCAGAGACTTCAGAACACCCCACAGAGAACCCTCGCTATCTCTGAGCATGTAAGGCACAAGTGCTGATGTCGCACAGCCTGGCAAAATCAGAAAGTTCTCATTGCAGAGGATGTGTGTATGTGCATGTGTGTGTGTGTGTGTACTTACACATAACCATGCATTACTCTGCCACTGACAACAGATTGAGAAGTATCCTGCAACCTATTGCATGTGGATACTCACATTAGACCAACTTGAGCTACATATTAGAAGCTACCTACTACAATTGTTTTTTCTGTTTCACCAGATGAGAAGGAAGTGTTATTCCTGCCATGGAGAAAACAACAATGCCTAATATCAGTCTTCGAGAACTGGTTTTCAAAGAGTCTTTTTTTTTTTTTTTTTTTTTTTTTTTAGTATAATTTCTCCCAACTATAACTGCTACTGTGATGAATGATATGGGACAACAGATTCTCGGCTCTTCGTCTGGGCTTAGTCAGAAATTGAACTTTGTTAACTTTTTTGCTCTTTGACTGAAAAATTAGTGTGTTAAAAAAATTATTACCTTCTTCAAGGTCACCTGCGAGTAAAGAATCTATGAACATTTTAAACTTAGCCAATTGCTTTTTGTTCTTTCTGCTCACTGTATTATGCAATAGCATGCTAATACCCAAATGTGCTTAACCTTGCTGAAGACTAATTGATCAATTTTAAAATGATTTCAACTTTTATTTTAAAAGTGTACAAGTACAAAATATTTGCAGTGTTACAGAGAGAGCTTTAATGATTTATTTCTGCAGAGCAGAACCAAAAGAATTTTCATTAAAAAAATGAACCACTTCTTAATCTGAAAATGACTTTTCCCTTTACTAAAAGGAAAAAAAATCAGCCATTCATTTGAGATTCATGCATAACTGATTATGCGTTAAATACACCAAATAGGTTTGTGATATTAGTAATATATTTAGAGATTTTTTAGCACAATTAAGAAAACATGTCAATTTCCCTTCCCTTAAAGCATCCTCCACATTTTAATTCCCAAATGGAGTCACAAATAGAGAAGAATACAAGTTATTGATTCCACAATGTTTTGCCATAGCAATATTCCTTGGAACAAATGCTGGAGAAAGCTAACATTTCCTTCTCTATATAAAGAAGACAGTTCTGCAATGGGCAAAGATGTTAAAAATCTGATAATACCCACTGTAAGAAGATCTGGGAAGAAAGTACCTTTTCTGCTTTGTCTTGTCCATTTAAGTGTGAGTGGCCCTGGGATCCAAATCTCTCCTCCCAGTAAACTTCCCTTTCTGCTTCTACTCTTGGTGAAATGATGTTGGCTACATTCTGATGGGCCATTGAGATTAATTCTGAATCTGCACAGAATCCACCTGAAGAACCTGATAAGGGCAACTTCCAAGAGTGGACATGAATCAAAGGCCTGAATGATAACATAGATGATTTACAAAGGACAGAACTATGGGCCACCATTTAATAGTGACAGTAATTACTTAAGTAAACCTCAAAACACTTGGAAGAAACAAAAGGAAGGCATGTTGTGAATATTTAAAAGCTGAAGCACACCACCCTATTGATGTGCCGCTTGGAAAGAGATCCTCCACAAGGTCATTCATAACTGGTATGCTGCCTCTGCATCTTTATAATGGACAACCTGAATTATAATTGATACAAGGCATACATACAATTGCTTTAATCTCTTAATGCCTTTTCCTGAAAGTTTTGTCTGTGGACTCAATGGAACGCATAACCATACCCAGATATACAAAATCAGAGCCTGAATTTTAACAGGATCCCCAGGTGGTCTACATTGATGTTAGATGTCCTTCTGTGTATGTGTTGCTTTTATTGGTTGATGAATAAAGCTGTTTCTGTCAATGATATAGCAGAGCTAAACAAGGCTGGAAATCCAAACAGAGATATAGAAAGAGAGTAGGCAGAGTTAAGGAGACACCATGTAGGTGCTGAAGGAAAAAGACACCAGTCAGCACTTTCTCTAGTAAGCCATAGCCTCGTGGCAATACACAGATTAATAGCAATGAGTTAATTCAAGATGTAAGAGTTAGCTAGAAATATGTCTGAATCATTGGCCAAACAGTGTTGTGATCAATATAGTTTCTGTGTGATTATTTGGGTCTGAGCAGCCGGGAAACGAAAGAGCTGTCTCCTACTATACTACATGTTTGGGACTCCCCTTCTCAGAACAGTTTTAAATGGTCTCCTTTCAGTGAAGGTTTATTTAAAGTTCCTGTACTTAGAATACTTTCCTAGAAGGTAAAATAATTGCCAGTGTTTCAAAAATACAACTCTAAATAATTTGCTAACCTATCAGGTCTCTTCACGAATCACTAGGGTCGTGAATGGTCCAGTCATATCAAATGTACAAGAAACCCCCAGGAGAATACATCAGCTCATAGAGGATCACAGATTGTTTCAAGAAGGCTGAAGTGATTAGGGTACTAATTGAAAAAAAATGCTATTGTAAAGAACCATCTCCAATCTTTTCATTTTCTTAAAATAAAATTCATGTAGTGTATCTTCAAATAAATTTAGATTCCTGTTACTGGTGGGAAATGTTATCCAAATATTTATGACCTCAGACAGGAGATTGAATCATCAGCTTCAAGGAAAATGCAGTGTATTCAGAGTTCTTAATGAATTGACCCACCAACCACTTTAGAAAGAAACTAACACATCACCAAGCTTTTGTTACTCTGTGGAAAACCAATCTCATTGTGAAATTAAAATGTGCAATATTTTACTAATAATTGATGGCAGAGTTGGAATTATAGTCCTAGGCTTATGAATCAAATCAGTGCTATGTCTCTGCTCAGTGTACATATATGTGATCTGCAAGGTTACTTGAGTTGTGCAAATGTACAAAGTCCTCAGCTTTTCCTGTGAAGACAATTACACTTCCAGTGCATTCAACAGTACCTTCACCTGCTCATTTGGAAACAGTCATTTTAAAATGAATTTCAAAAGCCATGTCCAAAAATAAAAAGAGGTGTAGCCCTGAAAAAATAGACCTGTTTCATAAGGAGCCAGGTGCCTGTTTGAGTAGTTAATGGATAATTTTAAGCATCTGATTGAAGTTAGCATTTATAACAATTATGGGTACCAATGGAAGCTTTACTGGAGAAGAGAAGAGGTGGTTTGAGTAAATTGCTTTCCAACTTAAGAATTGCAAAGTCACAATGAGGCCTGTTATTTTTCCCCTGCCTTTGTCAAGCAGAAAAGAAGATTGGAAGGAAGTTTGAAAGGCAAGCAAGTTCTCTCCCCTGAGCAGGAAAGTGCAAGATATTGAACACTCAGCTAACAAAGTGAGATAAGAAAGCTAGCCAGCATGCTGCTCCAATACCTTAGAGGAAACACTGTCAGAAGCAGCTCAGAGGAAATCCCTTTATTCAACTTTAGATGGGGTTGAGTTAGGCAAGATTATCATTTAGTGTTGTGTGGTACTGCTTTTCCCTAATCACCAGTGAGTATCCCATATATATATATACATTTAAATAGTATGTATCTTTTAAATGAATAAGTTACGTGCTAATCCATAATATTAGCTGTCCTCAAGAAAGACTAAGATGCATGCACACCAAAAAGGACTTGTTCTGATTTGCATGATGGTTCTTACCTGAAACAGTTCAGACTAACAAGTAACATTTTTAAGGTTAGATATGAGACAAAAACTGCTGAAATGGCCACAAACCTGAGTCGAAATAGGTCACAGACCCAGGGGACAACCTAATACTATTATTCTACTAAAGAACATAGTAATAAAATGACTCCTAAAGACGTACTGTTGCCGGGCAATGGTGGCACACACCTTTAATCCCAGCACTCGGAAGGCAGAGGCAGGCGGATCTCTGTGAGTTTGAGACCACCCTGGTCTACAGAGCTAGTTCCAGGACAGGCTCCAAAGCCACATAGAAACCCTGTCTCGAAAAAACAAAAATAAAATAAAATAAAATAAAATAAAATAAAGATGTACTGTTATAGCCATACATCAGTGCCCAACTCACATCGGAGAAGCTTCTTCTTGCAGCGAACGGCAGGTAACACAGAGACCCACAAGTGGACATTGTGCAAAGAGTAAGAGACTTTGGAGCACTCCATCCTAAATGGAATGTCTTCAACAAAGCTCTTACCTGAAGCTCGGGGTTATATGAGGAAGAGAAAGTGGAAAGAGAATAAGAGCCAGCGGTGATGGATGACTCCAAGGAAACAGTATCTTCCATACACAACAGGACTGATGCACATGTGAACTCAAAGAGACAGTGGCAACTCACACAAGACCTGTACAAGTTCAAGCCAAATGGCATCACAACACTGAGACGGGGAAGTGAACACAAAGTGTCACCTCTAATCAAGAAGCTATTTGTAATCAATACCTGCTCACAAAGAGAAAAATCAGCTTTCTCCACTAGAGTCTCACTGGGTTCTATCAGCCACAATCCAAAGCAGGCCCCACACCCAAGAATAGTTGGCCAGCACAAAACAAACTTAAGGGTATTTTTGTGGACTTTTGGTTTCATTTGGCTTTGTTTAAAATGTTTTTGTCTTATTGCTCTTTTGCCTGTTTTGATTTTTGCTTTGTGGGGTTTTTGTTTGTTTGCTGCTTTTCTGCTGTTTTTGCTTTCTAAATGGGGAGGATAAAAAAAAACTTTTCAAGAAAAGTTAAAAAATAGGGAGAGAGAGAGAGAGAGAGAGAGAGAGAGAGAGAGAGAGAGAGAGAGAGAGAAGAGGTAATTGAACATCAAAATGAAACTCTGCTTCTTTTTGGGTTTTACAGAAAGACTACAAGACAAAACAGTCATTGATAAAAATCCCATATTCAATATGAGAAAAGAAACTCATGTAGGACTAAATAAAGAAACCTAAACACCTCAATAAGTTTCCTTCTCCCTGGAATTTCACTCGTCAGTAACTGGAGTTCAACTACTACTAGTTTTGCCTTCCACAACCTAAGCCGTCACTGCTAGACATAGAATACACAACGCAGATAATGCTACTCAACTATGCACATAGAAATCAGCTGTGAACTGATTTGGTTTAATTCCTCTATAAGAAGTCAGGTATTGTTTTTTACTGCTGAGTAGTACTCTAATATGTATATATTCCATACTTTCTTCATCCATTCTTCCATTGAAGGGCATCTAGGTTGTTTCCAGGTTCGGGCTATTACAAACAATGCTGTTATGAACATAGTTGAGCATATACTTTTGTTGTATGATAGGGCATTTCTTCGGTATATTCCCAAGAGTGGTATTGCTGGGTCCAGGGGTAGGTGGATCCCGAAATTCCTGAGAAACCGCCACACTGTTTTCCAAAGTGGTTGCACAAGTTTGCATTCCCACCAGCAATGGATGAGTGTACCCCTTTCTCCACAACCTCTCCAGCAAAGGCTATCATTGAAAACACTATCCTGAGTGAGGTGAGCCAGACCCAAAAAGAGGAACATGGGATGTAGTCACTCATATTTGGTTTCTAGCCATGAATAGGGGACGTTGAGCCTATTATGCGTGGTCCTAGAGAAGCTAATTAAGAAGGTGAACCCAAAGAAAAACATTTAGGCGATGAAAGGAGACAGACAAAGACCCACATTGGAGCACCGGACTGAAATCTCAAGGTCCAAATCAAGAGCAGGAGACAGAACACGAGCAAGGAACTCAGGACCACGAGGGGTGCACCCACACACTGAGACAATGGGGATGTTCTATCAGGAACTCACCAAGGCCAGCTGGCCAGGGTCTGAAAAAAGCATGGGATAAAACCAGACTTGCTGAAAATAATGGACAATGAGGACTACTGAGAACTCAAGAACAATGGCAATGGGTTTTTGATCCTACTACACGTACTGGCTTTGTGGGAGCCTAGGCAGTTTGGATGCTCACCTTACTAGACCTGGATGGAGGTGGGTGGTCCTTGGACTTCCCACAGGGCAGGGAACCTGGATTACTCTTAGGGATGATGACGGAGGGGGACTTGATGGGGGAGGGGGAGGGAAATGGGAGGTGGTGGTGGGGAGAAGGCAGAAATCTTTAATAAATAAATAAACAATAAAAAAAAGAAGTCAGGTATTTATTTATTTGCCTTGAAAATAATAGAACTGGTTCTGAAATGAACTCCAGCAGCAAACTGTAGGCTTACTCCAATAGAATAAACTGCTGATAATGGCTTCTTGAGCTGCAGAGAATATTTTTTTTCCTGCATTCTTCAAACCACACAGTATCATCTACTACTTTTACCAAATAGACATGCGGCCCCGGTAGGTTGATAAATACTTTCCCCTAATGAATCGCATCTCCCTGAAGTATTGCTTTTTGTAACCCTCTCCTAAATGAACTTGTGAGTTGGCTCTGTGCCTTGCCTTAGCCAAGAAAACATCAGCAAATGTGATTGGTGCGATGGTTTAATGTGTGCTTGAGCACTGAAGTTTACCCTCTGGGAGAACCGAGAGCATGCTGTGGAGAAGGAAAGCTTTTCCCTGATGAGTCACCTCTCCACAAAGCATGCATGTAGAGAAAGGAAGTAAAGAATTGAAACAATTTCATAATCTGTTTGCACCTCCGTGAAAAGGATGATCACAAATGAGGTCACCGCTTATCCAACCTTATACCGAGTGACTGTGACATAAGTAATTCTCAAAAGCTCTCTAGGCTTTTACCTTCCAGAGGGCAACATTTTTTATTATAGTAGATGACTAAAATTAAGAGATTTTTAATTTGTTTATTGCCTTAAGTAGAGTTGACAGCATTTTGCTTGTTGATTTTATAATTCTTCAAGTCGTGAGAACACACAGGATCTCAAGGGAGAGCACAATCTCTTTCCTATTAAAAATGTCTTTTTAAGCAGGGCGGTGGTGGCACATGTCTCTTAATTCCAGCACTTGGGAGGCAGAGGCAGGTGAATCTCTGTGAGTTCGAAGCCAGCCTGGTCTATAGAGTGAGTTCTAGGACAGCCAGAAATACACAGGGAAACCCTGTCTGAAAAAAATATTCTTTCTACTTGTGTCCAATCAGATTTGATAGTCAGTAAGTTTAAATTTTCATCATAATCAGTTCAACATAATTCATCATAATTAATGTCACATGAAATGACACACACTATCACTACCTTAATTTTGTTACATTCATTTTAAAATACCACATTATATTGTACATCATTGCATTGTGGTTGTCCTCACAACTGAGTAATGACTGTCCATTTTTAAAGAGTGTTTTAAACTTCTTAGTTTAACATTTATGGAGCAAAACTATTCTTTAAACCAAAGTTCAATGTTCCAACACGCAAGTCTCTCCTGTTATTTCAAGACTATGCACTATACTTAACACTATTTCTGTCCTAGTGGCTTTTTCTTTTGATGTGACAAAATAGTCTGCTGAAAGCAACTTAAAGAGAGACCAGGTTAATTTTACATCACAGTTCCAGGTGATAGCCCATCATTATGGGGAATTCACAGCAACAGCAGCTTGAGAGGGCTGATCAAATTGCATCCATATCAGAAACACAGAGTGATCTATCCATGCATGCTAGAGCTCAGTCCCCCCCGTCTCTTTCACCGTCAGAATCGAATCTCCAACCCCAGGTAATGAAGTGATATCACCCACATAGTCATATCTTACTACACCAGTTAACAGAATTATGGCAGTCCTTCACAAACATTCTCAGAGACCCTTTTCCCAGGTAGACTGTGTCTATAATTGATGTCAATATGATGTATGTTCCAAAGCTACAGGAAAGAATTTTGGATGTTTGCATCATAAAGGGATGATTAATAACTGAGGATATAGATGGATATTCTTGACCTGGATTAATTTTGACATTAAACAGAATATATATGTCCCAAAACATCACATAATACCCCATTTATATAAATAATCTTTTATTTATCATTTAAGATAAATTTAAATAAAAAAGTTTAAAATAGATTTAAGAATAAAATATTGTAAGAGGCAGTAATTACATATTCATACAATGTTTTGTGTACAAAAATAATCATTGAAGGAAAACACAATTAAAACCATAAATGTTCCTAATAGATTTATAATAAGGTATAAATTTACATAATGAAATTAGTTGTAGTGATGGGGTAGGTCTTGGGAAAGAATGTTAAATTTTACACAGCTTCTTTCTGGACAGGGAATGTAGTTATGTCATATAAGAGGCCCTAGATTCAGTTGCCAGCAACACAAAACGAACAGTAAAAACAAAAATAAATCCAGTCAGAAACCAGTCATGGTACTACTGTACTGGTTGTCACATGTTGAGGAAGTCCAGAAGGAGATGGAGTGGGCATAAGGAGGGTAGATATGATCCTAATACATTGTATACATGTGTGAAATTCTTAAAAATAAAATTTCAAAAAATAAACAAGAATCCATTCATCTTTCAGAATAACTTAGATACATGTTTAGCTAAGGGACTATGTCAGTTTGTAAATGACAAAAAGTAAGATTATTCTTTTTTTAAAGATACTCCATTGTTCATGTTTGATGCTATTCCCATGAGTATTACAAGCTGGAATTGCTAGGATTTCTCTACAGACAAGCAAATCATTTTGTTCTGCATATTATCCAACACTCTGAAGGCATAAAAATTCAGAAAAGAATATTTATTAGATACCTGATGGATTGTGACCCTTGCAGAGTGTGGAATTTGAAGTGGCAACCTTTCATTTAGAATCACAGAAATGAGCCATGTGGCAGTTTAAAATTGGAGGTACAATCATTACTTAATATTGCAGCGAGATGAAAGGGAGACTTTAGAATAAATTTAAGAGGAGAAAATTATGATCTGAAATTGAGCTATTTGATCCATCTCTGATCACAAAGCACCTCAAAACAAGAATAGACATTTTATTTGTATGGCTACTTAGTACCCCGGGCTAAATTCTCCTAAAAGCACAGAAATGAACCCTCTTAGTCCAGTACAATAGACTAGCTCAGTTTGAGTTGAATATTGGAATGTGGTAGTCTCAACAGGAATGTTAAATACCATATTTCAAAAAGTTTTCATGAAAGAAGTGTGAAATACTTCATAATTTTATATTGAATATAGGTTGAAATATTTGGGGTACATGGGATTAAGTTAAAACTTTTTTTCACAAACTAGACTGTTCATTTTTCACTATATAAAAAAATCTGGATTTTAAACTGATTCCAGGACTGGTGGTACAGGTCTGGCAGCTCGTTCGGCTTCAACACCTGTCTCATCACTGGCAGCTTTTCCACAACTACCACCTGCATCATGAAGCTCCATGAGTTTTCCCAATTCAAATGTGGGTATCTTCAGCATTTTTAATTTTCTAAGACCTCGTGAAGAGGACAAATGATTTGCAAGTCTTTTCTTTGTTTCCCTGAGACATACAACAGATTGTATAGAATCAGTTTATTAACCATTTCATTTCAGCCCTTTGCCCAAACCTCTTAGGCCATGATTTCCCTCATTTTCTCTTGTATCTGACAAAACTGTTGATGTTGCACATAGGACATCTTGTTTATTCTGGTTGTTGAGGGTCTTTATTTTATATAAAGCAAACAGAGCAGATGAAGAAAACAGTCATCAGTTGTCTTGACAACAATATGAGCCTCAATCATGGACTATCATTTTTCTTAACCATGGAAAAGCATTTTGTCCTGGTAAGATCCATGTCATGGAATTTAGTCAGGCAGCTTTTCCTGAACACCCTGAGTAATTAGCTCGACTTTTCTAAATGCAGCTTCATCATTCTCTCTACCAAGGCTCACTTCAAACACATGACCCTTGATGCAATTTTGGTGTCATGATTCCCTGTGACAAGTGTTTTGCCAATGTTTCTAATCTGGAACATACCTGAAGGTTTCACATTATGTCATTCTTTTTTAAAGAAAGGACCAACCACTTTCTTCTTGGCTCGCTTCTTGCATCCTTTGGTTAGGCATTTGTTCATGCTGATCACCATCACTCCTAGAGTCAAAAAGCAAATTAAAATGTTACACAAAATTATTTTAGATCATTCCAGTTTTTCTTATTCTTTTTTTAATGGGTACCAGAAAACCTAGTTCTTATATGGTTCATATTATAATTTTTTAAACAACCATTGCCTAGATTAAAAGGATCTGAATTGAGTATCATGTTGCTTGGGGGTTAATATAGTTATTATTGCTGTTCATTTGTTTGACGTGACAGGATCTCACTGTGTTACTCAAGCTGGTTTTGACCACATGGGTTTCAGGAATCCTCCTACCTCAGCTTCCCAAGCGTTGAGGACCACAGGTACTTGCCATCATGCTCAACATTTTTGCCTGAGTTTTAGTCCTGGCCTCCTCACAGAACAGCTGTGTGCTCTTTGACAATTTACTAACCTTTTTAATGTCTTGCTTATTTATATTCAGTAACAATAATGCAAATAATAATGCCTCATTGAGATGTTTGAGAAGACAAAACAAAATTTTTTACACAAGATGTCCTACTCTGTGCTTAGCTTACACTGAGAGTTTAGTATGGTGAGGAATTTTTCAAACTTCTAAGAGTAGCTGTGTTAGTAATTGCTCCTTGCGCAGAACCTTCCAGATGTTTCCCATTGTAAGTACAGTAACATGTCTGGGAAAAAGGGCCTACATATGTAGACCCCAGTGCAAATCTCTTTCTCCTCATACTACTCTGTTCTTTATAAAAAGTAACCTTCTATATACCACTGTAGGATCCAAATACAACAGATGACTTCATTTGCTGCTATAGACTTGACATTGTTAGCCCTTTCTCCCAAGACTTTTCTTCTTTCTCTTTGTCTACAAAATTTCTTCTAACACATTTGGAAGGGTCACTTCCTTTATAATGCTCCATCCTATTCTGAAGCACATATAGAAACGATTAAGACCTTCATAGTTTCCATGTAATGTGGTGCATATGGATATTACTATAAATGTGAACTACAATGTAATTAGGGATGTATTTTTTAACATCACTCATACAACATTGATGTTTTTGAGGGTAGTGACACATTTTCTATTTGTGGGTACCTAGCAGCAAGCACAAGTCTTGACATCTGGTTGGTGTATAATAATGCTAAACTGAACTCTTGATATAAGCTCAAACTCACCTGCTGGTTGATTCGCTGGTTGTCTGCTAGTATGAACTATGGATTTCTGAAGATTTTTCAGTTCCCTAAACACATTTCTTGTCAATCCTCTCTCCAATTACCAGCTAATATGCACAAGTATCTATGACTGATTCTACTAATGCAGCATGAATTAAGGTGTTGTGTTGCTTTGGTAGCAAATAAATCAATACATATTTCACCATCCTTTTTTCCCTCCCCCACCCTAAATTGCAACACAGCAAAATAAATAAACAAACAAAACACCCAAGAAACCTATCATTCCACACTTGCAAAATTAACTCCTTAATCCCCAGGGAAGCACTTGGAAGAAGATGAAAAAGAGAAAACATACAAATTTTTATTACACTGCATTCTAAATGAAGTATGTGCCTTTGTTGTATCAAGCCACCAAGACCTGGAAATTTGTTAGTGTATCCAAGCTTTGCATGTCCTAACTAATAAACCCATTCTGGTGAATATAATTTGAAAGGTCCTTGTGATTTTAAATTCTCCTGAGAAGATGAGCAACACAAGACAATAACCTTCTCCCTAATCCAGAGAAACTCAAGAAACAGAAGATGACATGTAGCTTTAGGAAACTAAAAACAGGATCTCTGAAGTGAAGGGACTGAGAAAGGCATGTAGAGGAAATAGTAGCCTCCATGCAGGATGGCAGAGATGGTCTTCATCTGAGTAAAGGGTTTCAGATTATACCAAAGAAACATAAACCATTAGCTGAAAAGAATTAATATGCATATACCAAACTCACTCAGAAATGAAATACTGCTCTCTCTTAGAAAAAAACTGAGCACTTGTATAAATAGACTTGACTGGAGTCTTTCTAGCTACAATAGTGCTCATTTTATTTCATTCTTTTTTTATTTTTTTTATTCCTGATAAATCTGAAGGATAAAGTCCTGTTTAGAAAGCTTTTTATTTTGGCTCTGTAAGGATGTTCTATTCTAAAATATCATCAATATTCTTTAAGGTATCAAAACTAATTTTAGGAAAAAGCCCCAGGAGTTGACTGTTGCTAGCTTGATAATGGATATCAATTTTTAAAACTGAAAATAACTAAGAGCCTTTAAAAAAAATCCTATGAACCAAACAGACTTCCCTGCTCAAATACTGGGCTCTGTGCTTTTATCATTCCCCACAGTTGTATCTTTTGTTATAAGCTACAAAGGATATAGCTGAACCATGGCAATGATATAATCCCTTTCATCTGAGACTTCTTACATTCACCCACGTCATCTGATCTTGTGGCCAGAAGAAGTCATGAGGCACATAACAATATTTTCATGGTCAGCAACAGATAGCATTAATGACAGTAGTCTACTGAGATAATAATGGAGATTTCAAAAAAAGATAAAAAAGAACTGTTTTACCTGGTGATGTCCTAGCTGTTGCAATGCAACACATTACTCTCTTAGGAATACTAATTCTGGTATAAACTTACTTGGTTACAGTTTGGAAAAGTATATAGGACAAAATTCTTTATAATTCTGATAAATGACTGTGGATATTGTATTAGAATACTATGATTTTAGAGCTATCTCTATTAACTCTTTCTACTTATAAAGAAAATGTACCTTATGTTATGTACATCATAGTATGCAGACATCAGCCTTGGATATTAGTATTTACTATACTTGGCTTCCCAGAGGTTGAAGTTAAGTCGATATTGTTCAAGACACTATGCAATTTAGACACATGATCTGGAAGATATATGATGAAGATGATCTGAAAGCCACCTCCCTGAGAACTAACATTGATAGTACAAGAAAGTGCCATGTAAGCATCCAAGGAAGAGATATTGATGTGGGATTCGATTCCCCTCTGTATGCTGTGATTACCATTAATGAATAAAGAAACTGCTATGGACCTATAGCAAGGTAGAACTTAGTTAGATGGGGAAAACTAAGTTGAATGCTGGGAGAAAAGAAGGTGGAGTCAAGGAGAAGCCATGTAGCCTCTGCCAGAAACAGATGCTGGGTAAGCCACAGCAATGTGGAAATACACAAATTAATGGAGATAGGTTAAATTAAGATGTAAGAGTTAGACAATAAGAAGCTGGAGTTAATGAGACAAGGAGTAATTTAAATAATATAGTTTCTGTGTGATTGTTTTGGTCCTGGGCAGCCAGGACAAACAAGCAGAGAGTAGCCAGGAACCAACAAGCGGGCTCCTCCTACAGAACATGACCAATAGTCTTATCCAGCTTGCCTTATACCTACAAACTACAACAATTGCCAGCATCCATTGTCACCTTAATGGTGCAATAGTGGTATGCATATTCTGTTGATAACCAACTACTCTCTAATTGCATTTAAGGCCCACTCAATAGGAAGGAAATCATGCCTTGTACTGGAAACTTAGCCAAATATCTGAGGCTAGTAAGATCATTGATCTTAGAGGAGAATCCAATACTGCCAACTTACTAAAACAGTGTAATTTCTATTTGCATTCTGCATATGTGTACTTATACCCAAAAATAAGTGTAGATTTTACCACTCATCAAAAAAAAACTTTCCTTTGCAACAGATGGAAACCATTATATATATATATATATATATATATATATATATATATATATATATACAACTAATCAAAATGAAGAGAACAAGCAATTTTATGGTACCCAGTTCCAGATGATACATCTGCTATCCAACTCTTGCACTTAAGGCTCAGGGAACATCAAAGAAGAGGGGGCAAAAAGACTGCAAAATCCAAAATAGCAGGGAGGGTTTTATGGGCAGGGATTGTATCCCCTAGAAATATTAGGGAAGCTATACCCATAAAGTTACGTGCCTGACTAATCAAGACCTGAACAAGGACAACATCAACAGGTATGCCAAAACGGAAGAGAAAAATCTTTTGTTTCTTTCTTTTTTTAATCTATTTTTTAAAACAATCCTTTGTCATTTTACATGCCTATCCCATTTTCCCCTTCCCCTCCCCCTCCCCCTCTCCTGCCTTCTACTCCCCCACCCCACCCACATCCACTCCTCAGAGATTGTGAGACTTCTCACAGGCGTCAACAAAGTCTGGCATATTACTTTGAGGCAGGACCAAGTACCTCCTCCCATATCTAGGCTGAGCAAGGTATCCCTCCAAAGAGAATGGGCTCAAAAAGCAAGTTCTAGAACTAGGGGTAAATCCTGGTCCCACTACTAGTGGCCCCACAAACTGTCCCAAACACATAACTGTCACCCATGTTCAAAGAGCCTAGCTTGGGCCTATGCAGGTTTCTCCACTGTCAGTCTAGAGTCAGTGAGCCCCAGTAGCTCAGTTCAGCTGTTTCTGTGGGTATCCCTATTATAGAGGGATACATACAAGTAGGTGCATGTAAATAGACATAAAAACAATAAAAAGTAAATGTTCAAAAAGAGGCATAGATTTATATTTTAAAAAATCATGAACTTTATCTTATGCACTTCTTAACCTACTTTAAGCTCAATAGTTGATCTGTAGGCAGAGACTGCTTATTAGTTTCCTGGCCACCCAGACCCAAATAATCACACAGAAACTATATTAATTACAACACTGATTAGCCAATGACTCTTGCATATTACTAGCTATCTCTTACATCTTTAATTAACTCATTTCTATCAATGGCTGTGGCCTACCAGAAAGTTTCCTAAGGCTCCAATGTGTCCTTCTCCTTTGGCAGCTACTGGTGTCTCCCTGACTCCATCTACACTCTCTATCTCTATTCAGAATTCCTGCATGGCTTCACTCTACTAAGCCATTGGCCAAAACAGCTTTATTCATCTACCAATAAAAGCAACACATATACAGAAGGACATCACACATCATCTTCTTTTTCCTGTCTAATTAAAAAGAAAGGCTTTAACTATAACATAGTATCATTACATATAATAAAACATGTATCAAGCAAAAATTACACTTACAATATTTACATCTAATTTATTATCATAACTAAGAAAAACTATAACTATCTAGTCTTCAATTCTTCAAAGACCCCAGAAGGATATAATATTACCTAAGTAAACAGGAAGTGCATTGTAAGCAACTTCTAAAGTTCTAGAATTGACAGAGACATCTTGTTGCCTGGTCAGTCAGCCAAAGTTCTTCTGTAATGTTGGGGCATCCATCTTCAACCTACAGGAACATAGTATCCACCAGACTTTTCCATGAAGCAGGAAATTGAAAGAGCTGTTCTGCCTTATAATGGTAAAGTTCATTAGTTGCTTTATCTTGTGTTCCGCAGAATGTCTAGTAGATTTTTCTGTGAGGCAGGAACCCTGAAGGATTGTCTCACCTTCTTTAGGTAAGTTCAGCCATCATTTTTCTGTGGGTACTACATATCCAATTCATACAGCATCCCATCAAACAGTCCAGGCAAGAGCAGTTTCCTGCCTAAATGACTAACAAACTCCACAAGGATCCTCTTTGATGCTCATCATCCTATTGAAGTAGATTGGTGCTGCCAGGAGATGTGTCTCATCATCATGAAAAGTCTAAATTCTTAAAACAATTTAGATGCCATATTCCATAGTCTTTGAATTGTTGAAGCTTGTTTATCTAACTTAAATATTATCTCTATATATCTAGAAAACATGACTACATGACTACAGTTTGACTGTTATACATGACTATCTATTAATCTGTAATTTTAAATTATACATTATATTTTAAATAAGCTGTATAAATGTAATACCTTAAACAGGAGCAGAAATACATATACACAGTGTAGCAATTGACCTTAAATTTGTATCAATAGTCCAAAGTCCATTCCAATGCAAAGGATTCACCTCTATATTATATCTCCCTTTAAATGAAAACAGATATTTATAAACAATCATTTTGGGAAATGGGCATATTTTTTCCAACCTGATTCCTACTGTTTTTTGGGGGAAGCATTTTTAGTGTTCATGGAGAACTTTTGAGGGGTCTTGTTCCATCAAACCACATTAGCCTCAAAGGAATCTACAGGTTCTCATCTTTTGTGGAAACAAAAGCAGACTTCTTTTCCAAAGCAACATATCCTTAGACCCAAATTTTGAAGACAAGATACCTTTATGTTGATTTAACTTAGTAGCCCCCAGAAACAAATGTCTCTGCAGTCAAAACATTTAAAGAAAACACTATAATATGTACAATCCAAACTCCCTATGTATTTTCCATCTTAATTAACTTATTTTTCTTCACTCCTTTAATCTATGACTGTAATCTTTTAATTTGCTTTAGCTGTCTTTTTAAAGATTTTACTTCATTTTATAACTGTCTATACTCTTTTTCTTCTATCTCCCAAGCCTGCATACATTTATCCAACACTGTGACACATTCAGAGGTCATTTTTACCTTGATTTGTTTTTATTGCTTATCTGTAATCACTTTCTGACCAGGAGTGCTTTTTGGAGGAGTGGAGTTTAAGCTGAAGATCAGAAAAGCAAAGCAGCCAAGCCACTAGAGCACTTTTACCTCTACCAAGTCTCAGACAAACAAAGGGGTGATTCTATCCTCAGCATGACTGTAGACTGCAATAATCTCCACCAAATTTAAGATTGCAATGAACTCTTATTTCTTCCTGCCTTATATGCCTCTCTCTGCCCAGCCATAACACTCCTGTCTCCACCTCCCTAGTGCTAAGATTAAAGGCATTTAATTCCTGAGTGTTGGGAGCACCTTTGTGTGAGTTCAATTTCTCTTTTTAGACAGATTAAATCTCAGATATACTTTGAGTCCTGGGATTAAAGGTATATGCCACCACTCCCTGGCCTCTAGTTGCTTAACTCTGCACCCTAATCTTCAGGTAAATGTTATTTATAAAAATACAAACAAAACGTCACTAATTGTTATTATAGTACCTTTGGCAAAGTGTAAAAATATATTATATTGTATTCTGAGCGCCTTGCTTTTTTTTAAATTTATATCTGTTTCATTTTTACTTTTATCTTTTAATTATTTTTAAAAGAAAACAAACTATCTTTTTTCATTTTACATACCAATCCCAGTTCTCACTCCCTTCCCTCCTCCCATTTCCTCCACCTACTTCTCCACTCTACCCCCCATCCACTCTGCAGAGATGTTAAGGCATATTGTTTTGAGGAAGATCCAAGGCCCTTCCTACTATATCTAGGCTGAGCAAGGTATCCTTCCAAAGAGATTAGGTTCCAAAAAAGCCAGTAAAAGAAGTAGGGATAAATCCTGGTCCCACTGTCAGTGGCCACACAGTTGCCCTAGCCATACAACTATCATCCATATTCAGAGGAACTAGTTTGGACTATGCTGCTTCTTTCCCTGTCTGTATGGAGTTGGTGAGCTCCCATTAGCTCAAGTTTCAGTGGGTTTCCCCATCATGGCATTGACCTCTTTGCTCATATTCTCATTTCTCCCACTTTTCAAATGGACTTTGAGTGCTCAGTCCAGTGCAAGAGTACTTTTTTTAAAATGCTAAACAGATGTGGCTAGGACCAACTCTGCAGCCCAGCCTGTTTGTTCTGCCCAGTTCAACATGGGGGAGGTATATTCACTGCCACCATGAGCCATGATCACCATCCCAGCTCCAGGGACACAAGGTCTACGTCACCATTAAACAATTTGTGACATGCTGCTCACAGACCCCATATAAGTGCTCCATAACTGGACCAGCATGAACTAGGAAGCCAGCTCTTAAAGGAACTGTACAGTCTTTGTTGTTAATGCTGAGTCAGGAAGCCTTCTCGTAAAGGAATCATCATTTTGCTTGCCTCTAGCAAACAGAGTTCACCCGAGAAAATGCTGCTACCAAGAAGCCATGCTCTTTGGTGTCTAGAATTCCTGTTCTTTTGTGTCTAGAATTCCTTCCCAAGCTCTCTCAGGTTTTATGTGATTGTAGTTTCCTCACATTGGGTGATATTTGTAGGCAGAGACTGTTCACTCATTTCCTAGCCACCCAGACCTGAATTATCACAAAAACTATTTTAATTACAATACTATTTGGCCAATGACACTAGCATATTCCTAGATTTCTCTCACATCTTAGATTAACCCACTTCTATCAATCTGTGTAATATCACAGGACTTTTGCTTATCGGTGAGGGTACTGAGGTCCCAGTGTGTCTTTCTCCTTTGGCAGCTACATGGCTTCTCTCTGACACTACAACCCTTCAAGATTCTTGCCTCACAGAAAAAACTGTGAGACATTCTGCAGGACACAGAACAAAGCAACTGATGAAATTTGCCATTATAAGGCAGAACAGCTTTTCCAATTCCCGTTTCATAGAAAAGTCTGGGGGACACTATGGGCCTATAGGCTGAAGACAGATGCCTCAGTATTACAGCAGAACTTTGGGTGACTGTCCAGGCAACAAGACAGAATCTCTGTCAATTCTAGAACTTTAGAAGTTGCTTACAATGCACTTCCTGTTTACTTAGGTAATATATCCTTCTGGGGTCTTTGAAGAGTTAAAGACTAGATAGTTATAGTTTTCCTTAGTTATGATAAAAGATAAATTAGATGTAAATATTGTAACTGTAATTCTTTCTTGATACCTGTTTTGTTATATGAATGTTACTATGTCAAAGTTAAAACTGTTCTTTTTAATTAGACAGGAAAGGGGAGATGATGTGTGATGTCCTTCTGTATATGTGTTGCTTTTATTGGTAGATGAATAAAGCTGTTTTGGCCAATGGCTTAACAGAGTAAAGCCAGGTGGGAAATCTGAACAGAGATATGGAAAGAATGTAGGCAGAGTCAGGGAGACACCATGTAGCTCACAAAAAAGAAAGACTCTGCTGTTGGAATCTTTCCAGTAAGACACAGCTTTGTGATGATACACACACAAATGTGTTAATTTAAGATCTAAGTAGGAATACACCTAAGCCATTGGCCAAACAGTGTTTTAATTAATATAGTTTATGTGTTATTATTTTGGTTTGAGCAGTTGGGAAATGAGCAAACAGTCTCTGCTTACATTGATCTGTAATAGACCATAAACATTAATAAACTATAAAGATAACAGCTTTCAAGAAAGTCTGTGTATTTGCCTTGTGAATTGCCTATACTAAGATTAATTTGAAGTGATTGGTAAAAGCTACTTCACAAAGAAACAAATATTTGGAAAACTATTTCTGTGATCTCAAAAATAAAATAAAATAAATGCAAAATCAAAGGAAGGAAGCTAATTCACAGTTTGCCCTAGACTTCTTGTAATTGTAAAATGTGTATGCAGATGGAAAATCTAGATAGAAGAGCAAGCTCAGTAACTTAGCAGCCATGTATAACTGACCAATTTATGTACTGCCTATATGCTTCCATTACATCTTTTGTGAAATGGAAAGCAAACCGTGTGGAAAGAAGACTGCTACAAAAATCACACAAGATAATGCATAGAATGTCTAAAATTGTAATGTTTCATATTCTTATTGACTATGTAAATGTCTTCCTGTCCCCTTTGGAATTCCATTTGAAACCATACCACCGAAACTACTTTACCACTATATCAAAATTATTTTTTCCTAAACATATAACTATTTTCAAATTATAAGGTTTTACTGGTAATATCATCTATAATGCCATTTTATCACAAATTTATAATATACTTAGATTGAAATAATACTAACCATATGCTACAATGATATAATATAAAAGACACAAATCAGATGAAATGAATAATATTGAATATTTATATTATAGGTTTTAGAGGAAAACTATAATCTTGATAATAATGACATCTTAAACTTGCATAGTTCTCTCCAGATTTAAAGTTTTTCCAAGCATACACTTTTCTCTATCCCAATAATTTTCTGAATTACATATCTAGGATTTCTAGAATATTTACTATCCCCTTATTCTTAGATAACTAAAACTGAAATAGACTATATGTCTCAATGTGTCATTTATGTATTCATTCAACAAATAGTTATTGCAGTTATTGTCTAGCCTGTGTGATAGTATTATAGGTGCACTATTTCTCAGTGATAAAACTCTTGCTCTCATAGATCTTACAGATTTTGTTTCTGTAAATTTTCCATTAACTAAATAACATAAATTAGATCTTGAATATGACTGTTCTAAAAGCAGTATATCAAATATCTTTTCTATCATTTATCTTTAATATACAGTTAAAATGGCATTGATTCCTAACATGTTAGTCAGATCATACATTTCATCTCTGCATTAAGTTATGTAATTTCAAGTCATCTTCTAATGTAATTTTGTGCAATAGAGAGTGGAAAGATTGTAAAAGCCAGAAGTCATGGTAGGCCAAAGTTTCCAAGGTGTCTTCTGGTTATCACAGATGCACTCACAAACTCACAGCAGCTGTGGTTGCCTGAAAAACTTTCCAAGAACAAGTTAGTCAACATTCTACCATGGAAGGGGCGGGGCTCTCAAACCCCCACTCCAACTGGAGAGTTCTGAACAGCTTGGAGGACTTGGGCTTTTTAAGGGTGTGGCCCCTAGTGAAGTCAATGATACTTGTACTGACTGTTTATTTTTAACTTGACACAAACTAGAGTCTTCAAAGAGGAGGGAGCCTCCGTTGAGGAAATGCCCCTATGAGATTCAGCTTTAGGGTATTTTCTCATTTAGTGATAAATGGAGGAGGAGGGCCCAGCCCACAGTGGGTGGTGCCATCTCCTGGACTGGTGGTCCTGGGTTCTATATGAAATCAGGCTGAGCAAACAAGGGGAAGCAAAGTCAGTAAGCAACACCCCTCCATGGTCTCTGCATCAGCTCTTGCCTTCAGGATCCTGCCCTGCTTGAGTTCCTGTCCTGACTTCCTTCAGTGAAGAACAGTAATGTGGAAGTTTAAGTCAAATAAACCCTTTCCTCCTCAACTTGCTTTTTGGACATGGCGTTTAGTTGCAGGAAGAGAAACCCTAAGACACGAGCTGCAGTGGTTTGAGTGCAGTGGTTTGACCCCCATCGGCTCAAGTGTTTGAATGCTTGGCCAATAGGAAAGGGTACTATTAGTGGGTGTGGCCTTGTTGGAGGAAGTGTGGCCTTGTTGGAGGAAGTGTGTCAAGATGTACAACTCTCAGCTCCCTCTGCCTGCACACTTACAGGCTTTGAGGAGTCCACAGAGCGAGATTTGAGTGTTTGTTCTTGTATTACACCTTATTGAGGTGGAGGTCTTCTTTGTCATTGCTTCTGCTGCTTTGTTGCATACTCTAGGCTTGCTGGACCATAAACTTTAGGCTGATACACATATTTCTACTTTTGATTTTGCCATAAAAGTGCTGGGATTACAGATGCAGGATACTGCATCCAGTTATTTACAGGGGTTTTAGGCTTACATGGTATACTGTCTGGTTTTGTGTGTGAACTTGACACAAGGTACAGTCATCAGAGAGGAAGGGATCTCAGCTGAGGAAATGCATCCATAAGATCCAGCTTTAAGGCATTTTCTCAATTAGTGATTGATGGGGAAGGGCCCAGCTCATGGTAGGTGGTGACATTCCTTGGTTGGTGGTCCTGGATTCTACGGGAAAGCAGGTCGAAAAAGCCATGGGAAGCAAGCCAGTAAGCAGCTCCCTTCCATGTCCTCTGTATCAGCTCCTGCCTCCAGGTTCCTGGCCTGACTTCCTTCATTGATGAACAGCAATGCTAATAAACTTTCTCCTCCCCAACTTGCTTTATGGTCATGGTGTTTCATCTCAGCAATGAAACCCTAACTAACAAAATGTTCCAGTTGATGTTGGATCCATGAGTGCATGGGAAGCACAAATTGGATGTAGTGGGTTATACAAAGAGAAAGACAGTAAGTTGGAATGAAGGTGGAGTTGAAGTACGGGTCAAGGAGGGCTTAGCAGGAAAGAAATAAAATGCTGTATTATAAATGTATTTTTTCAAAAATTTTATCAGAAAGTAAATGAAAAAATACAAGTTTTGAAACTAAGGAAACACCTGCTGTGCAGTCTGTAGTCCCAAATTAGTAGAAATATATGCAATCTTCTAATACATGAAATCAGAAAAAAAAAAGACGTTAGGGGCGAGTTCTCATTTGAAACTAAGTAAAAAATTGAGACATTTCCAATATTTGACATGACAATAGGCCACTTATTAATTCATCACACTGCATCATGTGAGTTTCTGTGAGAATATAGAAATAGGGAAAATATGGAGTGCAACATACATAATATTTGTATGTAACTAACAATATATCTTTCCCAAATTATTCCCTAAAAGAGCTTTATTGATTTCTACCAAAGTCATTGACGGATGGTATGTAGATAAATAGATAATGACTAGATAGGTAAATACACAATTAAAATATATACCCATTTAACAGTTACTTAGGGGACATCAATTATGTCCCAGGAATTGTGCTGTGTATCCAGAACTGGGTATATTATGAATGTGGCAATATGTGAAATTGTACTTGGTATACTATAAATGCAGCAGTTTGTGAATAGGAAAATAACTTCTACTTTCTTGAGTTCCACAGCATAAGACGGTTGGACAAAAATGTCTTTCAAATGAAATTTGAGTGCAAAAGTTAACCAGGTAAATAGGGAAGTGGATATGAAGAGGAAACAATAAGTATGGGGGCAAAGAGGCAATGTGGCATTCAGGAAAGTTAAGCTAAGCAATGTGGGCAAAGTAGAATGGTGAAGCAGAATGGATAGATTGTTGTCAAATCATGAAAGGCTTTATGAATTGAATTAAGGTATCTAGTTTTGTCATAAAGTGTATAAAATAGAACATGGAATTTTTAAAAAAAAGAGCAGGGTTAAATGATAAAATAATATTTTAATTTCAAAAATTAAGAAATGTATATTGTACTCGAGAGAATCAAAATCTCAGAGCCAGTTAGGAGGCCATCACAGTCAATCTACTTTTACACACACATATGCACACAAGCACAAAGACAAGAAATACATGGCTTGAGTCAGGATTTCTATGTGCACGATGGGAAGATAAATAGGAGATACATTTGTGTAAGCAGAAAAATAGACAGAATTTAGAAATAAAATGAAACTAAAATGTGTTAAGTTCAGTT
This sequence comes from Chionomys nivalis, assembly GCF_950005125.1. NCBI lineage: Eukaryota > Metazoa > Chordata > Mammalia > Rodentia > Cricetidae > Chionomys > Chionomys nivalis. The sequence goes on along the minus strand of NC_080112.1, from coordinate 129,537,818 downwards.
TGGTACATTGTACTTCATTCAAATACTATGGGACACTAGAGAGGATGTATCAGAATTTGATTACTTGATTTGAGGTTAAATTTGAGATAATTGTAGAGAGATGGAGGTGATCAAATGGCTATTGTGAATAGATTTCTCGCTATTCTCATATAGGTCATGGGAGAGGCATTAACACTTGTTCAAACTATCCAAAGAAAATATTGTGTTCATTAAATGAGCTAAAGTCCTCTATGTCTTCATCATTTGAATTTGAGCCTGACTCTTCCAATTCTGATAATTTTGTAAGCAAATAATAATTCAAATTGATAGACATTATAAATAGTCTCTCAAATGCATGTTTAACATTTGTCATTTGGACATTTGGAAGTTAGTGCCTTCCACATACTCAAATGGGCCCCACTAAGTACTGCATGTTTAATTTATTGCAACTTGTTTGAAAGAAAACATTTGAAAAGAAAATCCAAGGATATTATAAAAGATATTCTAAGGTTCATACATGACATTCCAAACTACTTTTGAGTTTGTTTTCTTTCTTCATAGGGACCACCATATGCCTACGAGAGATAGTGTACTATATATAGTGTTACCCATAAAAACTCAAAGGAAATCAAGATAACATAAAAAATTTGAATCAGAACCCTAGGGAGATGAATCAGTGGGTAATAACACTTACTGCATGTGAACATATGAATTAAAATCCTCATAATCCATATCTGAGTTCAAATTCCAAGTGACCACACAAAAATCTGGGTATGGTTATTAATGCTCATAAGCAGAGACATGCATATGCTGGGAACTCACGGGCTACCCAGCCTCACAGAAATAGCATCTCCAGCTCAGTGAAATATCCTGGCTTAAAGAAATCAGGCAGAAAATGATAAATACTATACCTGCACACACACACACACACACACACACACACACACACACACGTGTGCACATACACACACACACACTTCAAACCACTGACAAAAGACAGAAAAAAACCTTTCCTCTGAACTTCATTATTCAGATTCATTTTCCCTTGTCGTAATATGAAAGCTTAGTATTTCACTTTACTTAATCCTTGTAGCAACTACTGGTATACAGTCTTAGTTACCTCTCCTGTTGCTGTTATAAAATACCTGAACAAAAGCACCTTACAGGAGAAAGGGATAATTTTGGGTCACAGTTACATTACCATTATCACAGGGAAATCCTGGCAAAGGAACTTGAGATAGCTGGTCATATTTATCCACAATCTTGGAGCTGAGAACAGTGATTACTTCTACTCAGCTAGCTTCTTTTTTATATATACATAAACCAAGGAATGCTGCTGCTCTACCGTACTCAGCTAGTGCCTCTTAAGTCATTTGTAGAGGCTAACCTCGTCTAAATCTCTCACAGGTGTGCTTGAAGGCCTACTTAGGTGATTACAGATCCAGTCAAGGTGATAATCAATATATCATAAGAAACAATGTTTTTAATTTACATCATTGCTTGATATATAAATATCTTTGGTTTTCCTTCCTTCTCTTTCATCGAAGTATCATCATGGAATTGACAATGACGTACATAGGTCTACCAAGTGTGTCACTCTTGGTCACTGGTCATCTGTGAATTCAGCCCAATACAAAAATCATAAACTTATTAAAACATTATAAGATTTTTAAAATTATTTCTGTAATTAAATTGCATGGTTCTGAAGCATAAACCTTGTATATAGCAACATGGTGTCATATTGTCAAAAGATTAGGCATTGTCATTAATAGTCAGCAAAGTATATAACCCAACATCCAAATCAAACCCAATTTTTGGTTTTCAAATATGATTTCACTGAAACATAGCCATGTTCATTTATGCTATAATACCAAAGTTGAATATTTCTGATAGACCACATTGCCCACAAAAGCTAACATGTTTATTTTCTGATGCTTTACAGAAAAAAAAGGCCATCCTTGGTCGGAATGATCTCTTTCGTTTCTACCTATCACCATATGCTTAAAGGAAAAAAAAAAGACACCAAGGCAGAAACATGGCTCATTAGGTAAGAACACTGGTTGCTTGATCATGAAGACATGAATTCTAACACCTAGTGCCCACAAAATAGTTAGATGTGGCTATGGGCCTGTAAACCTAGTACTGGGAAGAAGAAGGGACTAGTATGGGAGGATTGTTAAGCCTTGCAGGCCACCAACTCAGCTCCAATTTCTTGAGAGACCCTGTCTTAAGATAATAAGGCACAGAGCAATAGAGGAGGATATTAGAATTAGAATTAGAATTAGAATTATTCCTCATGCTCATTTACACTCTCACACACATGCATACATATCATATATTCCATGAAACATAAGAAATGAATAAATAATAGCAAACTTAAACATTTTCTCAAAGAATACATACATATAGATTATCCAACAGTTGATCTAGATTCCCATAAATATGCCAGAAATACCAAGGAATGAGACAATACAGATAATTATAAAGTTTTGAAGTTTACCCCAAAGCTTTTTATGTTTTATTGTTATGTACCATAGTGCCATGATCAATTTTCATAGGCAATTGAATGTTAAACTAACACCTTTGTAAAGACTTGTGTTTGTATAATTATAGTAGTTGGATCTCTCACTAGTCCTAGTTCCTCAGCTGAAACTCCCTGAATCTTTGCCCTTTACTATGTCTCTTTGCAGTTCAAGTTATCAAAGTCATAAGTATATGTACCCCTTTCCTTTATCTACTTTATCTAGTAGAATGATGATGGTGATGTTGTGCCTGTCTGGTATTAAAGAAACCTTTCGTGTTTCCATTCTCCCCCTTGCACCTCTTATCTTATTGGATAGCATTAACTTTCAACTTGGTACATCCTATAATCAACTGAAAGTAGAGCATCAAGGAACTGAAGAACTACCTAGATAAGACTGCTCTGTGACCAAGACAATGAAAGGTTGTCTTGACATTAACTGATGTATGAAGACCCAGCTCACTGTGAGTAGTATCATCCCTAAGCAAGTGTTCCTGAAATTTATAACAGTTACTTAAATAAAATCCAGGTTGAAAGCCATGTAATAATCATAATTCATTGTAATCTCTTATACTTTGGATGTGAAGTGAGTTGAAAGTTAAGATGTATAGGATAGCAAGAAACTCTGCCTTCACATTCCTGACTTGAGAGACTGCCTTGACTTTACTCAATGACAGACCTCGGAGTAAAGGCCAGATATATTGTTTCCTCCCCAAAGTTGTTTTTGGTCAGGTTGTTTTATCACATCAACATAAAAGAAACTAGAATATCACTCTTGCCATAAACAAAAGCTCAGGAGGATGAAAGACACATTTAGCAATTTTGAGTTGTCCCATTTTCACAGTCAAGAGCAAACAGTAATGAAAAATATGCATACATGTGAGTGATCTCATTTTAGAACACCTCAATCAATTACTCCACACTTATAAGCAATGGACACTTTAAAAAAAAAGTCACAGACAGGTTTTGAGCATAAAGCAGTACAACAGCAGAAAAACCAATGAAAAACATAAATAATTTATCACAGTGTTGCACCAAAATATCTTTACAAAAATTATGAATGTTTGAAAATGCAACCAAATTGATACTGAGAAATTTGGGATGCATAAAAGTTAACCTCAAGAATTCGAGTACAGTAATTTTATCAGTTGTCTGAATTCTACCAGGATGACTCAAGTAACACTACTACATTTGGATTATGACACATTTCATTTCCAATTCAATAATCACATTACATTTGCATATCTCCAAACCCTTCGCAACTAATTCATCAACATTTTTGGACCCTATCCCAGAAGTTTTATTCTCTGCATAACAGAAATACAAAACTTTGCAAGTTGTCACTAGAGGATATTTTGTTGCAATTGTCAAACATTTTATACATTCTTTGGCCCTTCTAATTATATATGTAAAATATGTATTAATGATATTATATTAATATATTACATATAGGTAATAATCAGAACTTCTACATATTTGATGAATAGGGCAGAGATATAGCCTTGCACAACTGAAACAGGTCTGTTGCATGTTGGGGTTTTCTCTAAAGTCCTGAAGGATCTGAGAGCAAGTAATTAACAAATAAATAGTTCTCCTGGTCCAGATCTTCTGTTCCCTAACAATGTAATTGATTTGGAGGGAATTTGCTTGATCTTGGGTGAGAGATTCTTATCTAACATTTGATTGGCATCTGTCTTTGGGTAGTGACAACACAAATAGATGAGAGTTCTGGGGTTTTCTTCACAAACATCCCATTTATTACAGCTGTTCTCACGGAGGTAAGGAATCTCTGGCTGCAGTTTGCCTTCTAGAAGGACTTGATCCTTCCTCTTGTGGAATCTAATGTTGTATAACTTTTCTTATTTGAGCTGAACTTTCTTCCTACTTATTCGTCCTTTCTTTCTTGAGAACATTTTTAATTTGTGCACAGAAGCTAGAGGATTTATTCCTCCCGAGTATTGTAATATAAAATCCTGTTTAGTTAAACTTCTCTTTCAGGGTTTCTTTATTTTGAATCATTTTTCATTAAAAGGGTGAGTGAGAGGAGGGAAATTGTTGGCCATCCCACTCCTACCTAGATTCTATTGTTTAAACTCCAAATTAAAAAGGTTCCAGAAAAAAAAATACCAGTAGTTAATTTTTCCCCAAGATTTCAGAACACCTGGGCTTCATGCCAACATTTTCTTCCTTATCTTAGTTGGCTGTATATGAAGAATGTCGTCTTAATCTACATATAATTTTGTCTGCAAATATCAGGTATTTGACTCCTTAGTATACTCTCTTGGTATAACCAGTATGCCTAGCAATCATGGATTATCCTGGACATAGTAAGGAATACAATCTGAACTTCTTTGATATTCCTCATAATGTTTTTCATGGAATTCATGTAGGTCCCTTAAGAATGTATACTCTAATTGTTTTTTTTTAATTAGGTTTTACCACTAGGAGCTTCCTATCTCAATTAAATTCTTCTGACATTCCACTTTGAGGATATGGGAAAATATTTTTCTTTCTCAAATTTCGTATGATATTGGGACATTTTGTAGGTGTCTAAATCATAGTGCTCCACATGCACAAGCATATCTTGAGGACATTAATAAACAGCAGATGCTTTGCTCATGAGACTGATGGAGGTGGGTCTTGTATTAATCTGTTGCTTTCATTGGTTAATTAATAAAGAAACTGCCTAGGCCCATTTGATAGGCCAATCCTTAGGTGGGTGGAGTAAACAGAACAGAATGCTGGGAGAAAGAAGTCGAGTCAGGGAGTCGCCATGATTCTCCCACTCCAGACAGACGCAGGTTAAGATCTTTCCTGGTAAGCCAGCTCATGGTGCTACACAGAATATTAGAAATGGGTTAGATCAATATGTAAGAGCTAGCCAATAAGAGGCTGGAACTAATGGGCTAGGCAGTGTTCAAAAGAATACAGTTTCTGTGTAATTATTTTGGGGCATAAGCTATGCAGGCGGCCGGGTGCCGGGGACGCAGCCTCGCTGCTCTTATTACAACATGAGACACTACTGAAGGAAGAAATAAGACTCACTAGTTTGTTTGGTTTTCTTTTTCAAATATGTTTTCCCAAGTTAGTGGGAACAAACATGCCTCATCTCATTTCATCCCTTCTCCCTTTTGAACATAAATTTACCTAATAATTGTCTCTTATAAAACTACAAAATGGTTGTTTGAGAAGATACTTCCTTCTTTCTCAATCTGCCTTTTGTCCATCAGACTGTCTTTCTCTCTTTCTTTCCTTCTTCCTTTCTCTTTGTGGGACTACGAGTTGGCGCTAGTCCATTGCAGATCACGGGCAAACATTTTACTAATAAACTCTAACCCCAGCCCTCTCAGTGCTGTCATGTCTGAGGGTTCTACCCCTACTTCGTGGGTCAGGATGCTCACTGGTTCAAGTTCTGAGGAAAAACTCTAAGCCTGGCTAGAAACAATGAAGGAAAAACTCAAGCAGCTGTAATTTAACTAAATTCAATTTTTTAAGTCATTTTCTATTTGTAGTGAGTGACAAGAAATTCAGAGTTAATGAATGGGTAAGCTTCACCAGGGATAATTCTTCCTTCATTATCTACTACACAGGTATTTGTTCTGAGGGTGAGGGAAGATCTCCCTGGACTTTTAGTACCAACATGGCTCGCTACACTATCTTTCCCCCATTGCTTTGGTCATTAGAATTGATGTCTTTGTATCAATGTTACCTTTGTCATTACTTAGTATTAATATCCTAATAGGGCAATAATCTGAATGATGGAATGATAGTAATAAATTTAGTTGAATGAGATCAAGCTTAGTTTATAAGGAAGAGTATAAAGATGAATGCGAAATGGGAGAAACTCCCACATGCAGAAAGAAGCTTTCAGTATTTACATACATTACTCTCAGAAAATGAAGTTTCCAGTGAAACTACATATAGTGCAATAATTCTAAAAGATTTTAGAAGCTCACAATATTATGTTCTCAGGTATCTTTTCTAGTTTCTACAACTGCCAACTTCTCTGTGCAGCTGATTGCAAAATACCACACCTAAGAGCATGTAACTTGTGCCAAAGGATTCCTGTCTATTCCTAAATGTTTACTGGTAGACCACCCCTTAGGGCATTGTACAGGGGGAAAGAAAGTACACACTCATTCGGACATATGTTTAGAATGAAAATCAAATAACACATAGGGCAAAGACGGGAAGAGCCTGAATGCAGAGATAAATATAGAAAGAAAAGACTACAGAAAAGAATGAGAAGAACCCAGTAGAACAAAAGAAAAGCAAAGGCATATAGGCACAGGATTCAAGAAAGAAATGACATTCTCCCAACTTATACTACTGTTGGATTTTTTTTGCTAGTTCCCAGCCTTTTAAGTATGAGAAATCAGACAGTAAAAGCCATTATAAGTAGGGTTTCATCAGAAACATGCCAGAGAAGGAAAGAATCAAGAACTCAAGCAAGCATGAAAAATGCTTGAAAGTGAAAGACAAAAAAGGGGGTGAACTTAAAGGGAGAATTTATGATTAGAAAATCTACAAAGGAGTGGTTAACTAAATAAATTATAATTCAACAGTCAAGTAAAAGAATGGAGCTAAAATAAACTCAATAGATCTGTTAGTGTCATGGGGATTATCACCATGAGACACAGCTCAAGGGACGAGACCTGCAGCTGGTTTGGCCTCGGAAAACCGAGAGAATTGCAAAGAAATGAAATGTGTTCTGTGGACTACATTTACTTTATAGCATCCAGACTGGGAGGAGATTGGAGAGATAGGATCTCAACTGGACCCATGTCTAAGATCAAGAACAGATACTACATATATATTTATATGATCATGTTATAGATTGTTGTCAGGGATTATACTGGTTTCGTACATTAAAAGTTGTGAATTCTCCCAACAATAACTATGAAATTACTGGCACTATTTACCTAGGTTTTATTCCTCTTATTAAGAGGGGCTTAAGTCCAATCAAAAGCTGTTGGTTATTGCCAAGATATGTGTGTTACTACCGCACTCTTGGGGTTATGGCACCATGCTGCTTATTGACGTGGTTCATAGGCATCGTAGCTGGGTAGGACTATTGGTTGCCTCTCTCTTTTGCAAGCTTGCATAGTGCTAATCCTCTGGGTATAGGAATTTAAGTCAGTTTTTGGCTCAGTGTCTCTGTGTCCTCTTTCTGAAGTGTATGGTATCTTAAACAGTAATGGTTTACCTATTACCCATGGTGAGTAGCCAAGGGAAATAACAGTAGGTTGTACATTTTAGAAATCTCTTAGACAACTCTAGCCAGAAACTCAGAATGAGGCTTATTATGTATGGTATTGGAGTTTTTGTTAAATGGCTTTTGACTCTTAAAGGGGTACCATTAATCCTGATAAGAAAAGCTCATTAAAAGCAATATATATTTGTTTCTTTGTCAGTTTTTCAGTCATCTGTACTGTTATTTTACCTACTACCTCTCTATCTTCTTCCCCTGTATTTACCACCCTCTTCTCCCTAAAAATCTCCCCTTTTCTGTTTTCCCTTGGATTACTTTTATTCTGCAATTCCTATTTATCCTCCTCCCACTATCTTCTGCATTTACTCCCCACCCTCAAGAAAGCCTTCCAACTCCCATTTCTCTGACTAAATTATGTAGACTCTACTATTACCCTCTCTATTGCCTCCAACCCTGCTACCTGACAATGGCCCTGTTTCACTTCCCTAGTTTCTGTAGTTACTACAGGCTATGTATTCAGTTGAAGATTTGGAGCTAGGAGCCTCTGAAAAGAGAACATTCAAGGTTTGTCTTTCTGTGTCTGGGTTTGTAGTGGGAGCTGTGGGCTGCGTTCTTGCCACCCAGCTCCCAGCCGCCTGGCTAGCTTATGCCCCAAGATAACAACACACAAACTCACAAACTGTATTCATATAAACACTGCTTGACCCATTTCTATTAATGTGTGTAACACCACGAGGTGGTGACTTATCTTGCCTAACCTATACTTAGTAATCTGTGTAGCACCAGTCTTACCGGAAAAGATTCAGCATGTCTGACCTGGCAGCTTGCTTCATCGCGTCTGCTCTGGGGAGGAGCGGCATGGCGTCTGTCTGAGGTGTCTTACCTCACTTCTTCTTCCTCCAAGCATTCTGTTCTGTTTACTCCACCAACCTAAGGGCTGGCCTATCAAATGGGCCAAGGCAGTTTCTTTATTGACCAATGACCTTCCTCCATCATGGGTTACCTCATTCAATATGATTTTTTCCAGTACCATCTATTTACCTACAAAATTCATGATCTCATTTTTAATTACAGATAAATGGTATTCTATAGTATATACATGCCACATTTTCATTATCTGTTGAGAGCTGTAGGACATTTAGATTCTATGTCCTCGCTATTTTGAGTAGAACAATGCACATGGCTGAGCAAATATGTGTAGAGCATAATGTTGAGTCCATTGGGCATATGCCAATAAGTGATATAGCTGGGTCATAAGGAACATTAATTTTGGCTTCTTGAGAATTCTTCACACTGATTTCCATAATTGCTGAACAGTTTGCTGTCCCACCAAGAGCAAATAAAGATTCTCTTCTCTCTACATTCCCTCTAGCATTTGTTGATGGTTGTTACATTGGTCTTTACCATTCTAAGTGGTTTTAGATTTAGGGTTGTTTGGACTCACATTTTCCTAGTTGTTAGTGATGATAAACATTTTGGAAATATTTATTAGACATTCTTTTCCTTATGTCCTCATGAAAATTGATATGCTATCAATTGCTAGTGTGGAATCTGTACATTTATAATAATAAAAAGAATAAAAATAAAATATATGTTCTCTCTAACTAAAGCAACCAAGCAGTTATACCCAATTGTAATGCTTATAAGCCACAACAAGGACCAGCCTGGCATACTCAGCATAAGGGTACAGTAGTGACATGCATGCCTTGGCAGTAACCAATAGTTTCCCAATCAAATCTAAGATCTGTTCAACAAGAGAAACCAGGCCTAGTCCTGAAACCTAGACAAATACTAAAGGCTAGTGAAGTCATAGTCCTTAAAGGACAACCTATAACCACCACTTTACTAAATCAACACAATCCCTAACCACACTCTAAATATCTTCCTTTACACCAACAAATAAGTTTAGTCTTGACTTCTCATCAGAAAAACTTCTTTTTGTAACACACAAAGATCATCACATGAAACAAAATTTCAAACTGTAGAATTGTGGGGCCTGATCCTTATGGATACATCCACAAAATATCCATGCACCTAAGGTTCAAGAATACTGTGGTAGATTGAACAGAAAAATGCTAGAGGCAGAGGATCAGGGAGTTCTTGTGAAATTCTGTTTCTTAATAATATCATAAGCTACACCATCAAAGTCTCAATAACATGATTGCCTAAACATGAGATCAATAAAGTCAACAATAGACATGGTAAAGTTGAGAAGGGAAAGCTTAGGAAACCTCAAGCCTACACAAAGAACTACAGGCAACTAAAGAAAGTTGAAGAGTCAGAAAAATAATCTTTGGGAAAGAGCACACCAATTAGTTATCCAGTAAATAACATTATACAGATAGAACATGTTATACTTGTGAATACATACATACATACATAAATACATACATACATTTATATATACATATATGCTTGTAACAGCAATTAAGGCAAAAAAAGAAGACATATTTTTGAAGAGAGCAAGGAGGGATATATGTGGGGCTTAGAATGAGGAAAGCAAAGAGGAAAATGATGTAATCATATTATAACCTCAAAAGTAAAAGAAAAAAATGTTTTAAAAATAAAATGAATTGGCTCCCCAGCTAGAGCTGGGGCAGTCAGGAAAATGACACTCAAGTATTCACCCCAGACCCTGCAGGCTGAGAGAGTAGGGGCCACTATGATGAACAAATATGTCACCAGAGGGACATTCAGGCCCAAGCTGCTCGGAGCAACTTGTCTGTAGCAAGCTTTTTTGTTGGACTGTTTTGGACCACCAGCCCACAAATAATGACCTGAAGACATATCATTAATTATAAAAGCTTGGCCTTTGCTTAATCTTTTTTCCAAACTGTCTTTTAATTTAATTAACCTATATTTTAAAATCTCCATTCTGCCACATGGCTCAGTTACCTGTTTTTAGTACAGCACTGTAGCACGATTGGTAAAAACCCAGTGACAGATATATGGGTTCAACCTGAAGATCAGAAAAAAAAGACAGCCAGCCACTGATTCTTACCTCTACTTCAGTCTGAAATGGTGATCCTGCCTCCAGGAATCTCATAATGAGACTGTACCTCAAAGCTATTTCCTCTCATTTTATATTCTTTTCTAGTGCTGGGATTAAAAGCATGCACCAGCACTGCCCAGTTTCTATGGCAAAGTAGTGTGACTACTGGGATTAAAGGTGTGTGTTACCACCGTCTGGTCTGTAAAGCTGACCAAGGCAGCTGTTTTACTCTCTGATCTTCTGTCAAGCTTTATTTATTAAAATATAAATGAAATATTACTACATTTACTCCTTTTCTCTAAAATAAAGTGGATGTTATAACTAATATAAGAAAAACTATATGCAGTAACTACAATAACTATGTACAATATATACAGGCAGTAAATTCATCAACAATGTCTAGTCCATTTGCATTTGACAAACTCCAAGAAAAGACTCCGTATCTATCCTATCTTGGTGAGTCCAAAATCTTGTACCTAATTGACTTTTTATCATAACTTGCTTACTGCATCAGGTAAACAAGAAGAACTATATCCTGTATTTAATTTCCTAAGACACTCATAAAGGAAATAATATTAACTGAGTAAGCAAAATGTGCGACCAAGTGAGTTCCAAAAGAAATATTAGAAATGACAGATACATCTGGCTGCCTGTACAGTCATCCAAAGTTCTTCTGCAATGATGGGACATCTATCTTTGTCCTACAAGCCTTGAATATCCAACAGACTTTACTGTGAAGCAGGATATTCTGAAGGGCTGTCCCTCCTTGTCTCGAAAATATTTGGCAGTCACTTTCTTTTGTGTCCTGATGGTCCAATTAGGACAGCATACAGGCATCAGTTGAGGCAGGGGCATTTTCTTGCTCAGTGTTTTAATTTTGCCAAAAAAGTTGTCTTTGAATTGTTTGATGACTGAGGAAGGACCAACAGCTGCTAAAAGATATTTACTTACAAATGCTGCTGCATTAATCCAACATATATATTTTGAAAATACCTTGACTTTAATATTTAAGTCAAAAGCTGTATTACTTTAGAGAAGAGGTTTTGCTTTTGTTTCTACTGGAAATGAGAGACGGATTCATTCTTCATTAAGAAAAATAAGGCTTGATCAAGGAAGACCCCCTTGAAAAATCTCCCATGGGAATGGATGGCCCAGATGATCCAATGTTTCAGAGCACCTCTCTTGCAATTTCCTCTGAGTTCCACATCCAGAACAGGTTTAATAAAGACTACTGGCTGAAATGATCCAGGCTCATATAATACTTCAGTCAAAACTAGATCGTAATTCTAAATTTTCTTTGGACCTCCATAAGATTACCAGTACCCCCAATCAAGAGGAAGTATCCCAGAAAATTATGCCTACATTACCAAATAAATGGATTATGGGTCTTTGCCTTTTGTTGGTTACAAGTTGTTATGGAAAATGGTCAGGAAGAAGCTAAACAAGTGAGATAAGATTCAGGATTTTGTTTTGGAAAGAAAAAAGGGGAAGTGCTGTGGGAAAATGTTCTTGTACACTGTAAAGATTTGTCACTCATATTGTTTTAATAAAATGATGATTGGCCGCTAGTCAGGCAAGAAGTATATGTGGGGCAACCAGACTAGGAGAATTCTTGGAAGAGGAAAGGCAAAGACACAGTTACCATACAAATGCAGAGTAAGAAAAATAAGAAGTTCTAACTGAGAAAAGGTACCAAAACACATGGTTAAACATAAACAAGAATTATGGTTTAAATTTAAATTGTAAGAGGTAGTTAGTAATAAGCCTGAAAAATAGGCCAAACAGTTTATAATTAATTTAAGCCTCTGTGTGTTTATTTGGGGCTGAATGGCAGTGGGACCAGGTAGGACAGAAACTTCCATCTATACAGCACACCCAACTTGCTCCGAATTTTGACAAAATTACATGCCTAGACCCCCTTCTCCCAGTTTCTTTCTCTGTGTCCAGAACTCCTGACTATACCTTCTGCCTAACTATTGGCCATTTAACTTTTTATTGAGCCAGTCCCAGCAATATATATTCATAAAATTGTAGGGATATAGCCCCACCCATTGGGGGCGTGTTCACCTCGGGCTAATGTTTACTGATAAATCTGCCGGGCGTGATCCCAGCAGCCCCTTTTTGCTCTGCCTTTCCTGTTCTCCACGGGAACCTGTGGTCTTGTAAGTCTATTTCCTTATTAAAGCTGTATATATTTTTATAATCTTTCTGCATTCGTTTACGCAGCCACATTTTGGTGTCCAACGTTGGGCTATTTTGCCCCCGCCCCGGCACAGGGGGGGGGCGCAAGCTCCATCTTTCCCAGCCTTTGCGAGCAAGCTAGTTACTGGAGCTCAGGAAGTGTAAAAGCCTGTTAGCTTTTACAGTGCGCTCCCTGCTCGCTTTCCCTTCCCCCACTCCAGGCCAAAATACAGTCGCAGAGCAGCGACACCCACAGAGCAGTTAATAGCTCCCTGCCCATCTTCCTCTTGTCTTCCAAAGCCTCACTGCCTGATTTAACGGAAGCATCTGCGGTTTTGAAGCAAAAGCCGCCAACCCCTTCCCTTATCAGGCAGTACAATAATTTTTGTTTTGAGTTAATTGTTTCAGACCGGCTCTGGCTTAGACCACATGGACTCAGGTGCATTTCTTTCGCCACCACTGGCAGGAAAACTTCATTACAGGTACATAATTTTCTTTTATAAATAAGAAAAATGTCTGAAAACATTACCATTCAAGACATTAACAGTCTTTTCAGTTGTACCATGTGGGAGATTTTACAAGAAGTGTCTGTCAGCCCACAGATATGGATCTTTCTGGGATTCGTAGTTTTCCTTGGTACTGTATGGTTTGAAAATAGAAATATGATAAAGTCTTTACAAGACGAGGTTGAACGCTTAAAAACAATTGAGAATGACAACAATCTTCTCAAAAAACAGTTTGAAGTTCTCCAGGCAGAGAACAGATCTTTGTTTAACACAACTCGACAAACTGAACAAAATTTAGAAGAGGTACAGGCTGATGTTAAGGAGAAATTCATTACTATGGAAGAGGGAACAGCTGATTTGGATCGTAAGCTTCAGTCCCTTTCAGTAGGAACTGAAACATTAACTGAGAGAATCAAAACTGCTAAATGTGACAATCGGATTTTGTCTAAAGCTTATGACAGATTGGTGGAAAGATTGTCAATACAAGAAGGCACAGTTTATGCTATAAAAATTATGTCCAAAGATGAGATGTTATCTCTAATGGCCAAACTTCATACTTTAGAATCCTCAGTGAAGGCTTTAGAACATAATTCTGGACAGGAGATTCAGACATTACAGAAGGCAATGGTGAATAGAATTGAAAAGATTGAAGAATTTCTAAATTCTGAGGAAGAAGAGCAAGAGGTAGAAAGGCAAATTTTAACTACATCTGTGGGTAAATCTCTCTGGGACAATTCCCACAAAGCTCTACCTACAGTTCTACCTGCCTTTCCAGTTGTAACAACAGAGAAAGTAGTTGGTTCCAGAAACCCTAGGGTCATCAAGGAAGATACATGGGAACCTGTCCGTATGAATGATCTCAAAGAAATTAAACAGGCTGTAATGACTTTTGGAATGAATGCCTCTTTTGTTAAAGAGATGCTAAGATCTTGGGCCACAACAAATAAAGTCATGCCCTCTAACTGGTTTCAACTGAGCTCTGCTGTCCTTGAGAGTGGACCGCAATTGAAATGGAAATGCTTATTCAGGCAAGAGGCTAGACTTTTAGAACAGCAGGAAAGAGCAAAGGGAATTGAGATTTCCCTAGATCAAATTCTAGGAGAGGGGCTATTTTCTGATCCTCAGGAACAAGCTAATTTGGATGAAAACACACTCTCCATGTGTACTACAGCAGCCTTAAGGGCTTCGGACAGGGTACAAGACCCAGGACAGAGGATGGAATCATTTGTCAGAGTTAAACAGGGTCAGAGTGAACCCTTTACTGACTTTTTACAAAGAATAACTAAAGCTGTACAAATAGGGATATCTGACCCAGAAGCAAGACGTATAATGATCGAGACTTTGGCTTATGAAAATGCAAATGTGGAATGCAAAAGGATTTTGGGACCTTTAAAGCTCAGATCAGCGCCATTAGAAGAATGGGTCTTGCATACACTGAAGGTTGATACATTTGACTATGGCACTGAAGCATGGGTAGAAGAAGCAATTTCCAATGGTAAAAGGAGACATCAGAATACTAAATATTTTAATTGTGGCAAAATGGGTCATATGAAAAGGAATTGTAGACAACGAATTTTCAGAAATAATAATAATGCATCTTCTAGAAATAACAGAAATAGGAGGACTCAGCCTTCAGGTTTATGTAGAAGATGTGGAAAGGGCAGACATTGGACGAATGAGTGCAGGTCTATAAGAGATAGACAAGGCAACCTGATACAGACGGAAAATGTGAGAGGGGGGCCACACAGGCCCCCATGGCAAACATGGTTCAGTCATTTCTAGTTACTACAGAGAACGTGACTCGTCAGGACAATTAGAAAGCCCCATGCCTACTGTTACAAGCAATAATGATCAGAAAGATGAGTTCCGTGTGTTTTGGCAAACTTCTATAAATGACCAAAGACCAAAGCTGAGAGTGTGTGTAAATGGCATTTTTATTACTGGCCTGCTGGACACAGGTGCAGATGTAAGTATCATTACCCCAGAATCTTGGCATCCGTATTGGCCTCTTCAGAATGTAAATGTTCAGCTCCTGGGAATTGGAACCCTATCTCGAGTAAGGCAGAGCACGAGATGGGTTGAATGTATAGGACCAGAGGGACAAATAGGAAAATGAAGGCCATATGTAGTCGATATTGCAATGAATTTATGGGGTCGTGACCTATTACAACAATGGAATACCCAAATTAACATTCCTGCTACTTCTAGAGCCTATATTTCTGGGGATAATATTAAAAGATATTACAAGCGGAGAAAACCGGCCATTCAGGCTGTACAAGAACAAGCAATTGATGTCCCTTCAGAGATACCAACAGCCTTGCCTTTAAAATGGTTGACTGAGAAACCAATATGGACAAAGCAATGGCCTTTAGCTGAGGAAAAGTTACAGGCTTTAGAACAGTTGGTACAAGAGCAATTAGATGCTGGACATATAGAAGAATCTACCAGCCCTTGGAATTCTCCTGTATTTGTGGTTAAGAAAAAATCAGGTAAATGGAAAATGGTGACAGATCTCAGGGCTATCAACAAGGTTATTCAACCTATGGGCCCTCTGCAATCTGGAATTCCTTTGCCCTCTTTATTGCCAAAAGGATGGCCTCTCATACTTATTGATTTAAAGGATTGTTTTTTCACTATACCTTTACAAAAAGAAGATAGAGAAAAATTTGCCTTCACAGTGCCTAATTATAATAATTCTCAACCTTCGAGGAGGTACCACTGGGCCGTCCTCCCCCAGGGTATATTAAATAGCCCCTCCCTGTGCCAATATTTTGTGAATCAACCATCGCAAATAATACGCAAGAAATTTCCCAAATCGATAGTATATCATTACATGGACAACATTTTGTTATCCAATTCAAACATGGATACCTTGAACAGACTGTTTGAAGAAATAAAAATACTTTTACCTAAATGGGGATTGCAAATTGCTCCTGAAAAGATTCAGAAGGGAGATTCTGTTAATTATTTAGGTTATAAAATAGGTTTGCAAAAAATTAAGACACAAAAGGCACAAATTCCGAGAGATCACCTACGGACTCTTAATGACTTTCAAAGACTATTAGGGGACATTTCTAGTCTACGGCCAGCTATTGGGATAACACCTGATCTAATAATTCATTTGAACAAAACCTTGGATGGTGACAAAGATTTAAACAGTCCCAGAGAATTAACAGCTGAAGCAGAAAAGGAACTGACGATGATTGAGGAAAAATTACAACAGTCACATGTGGACAGGGTAAATCCAGAGCTCGATTGTATTCTCGTCATACTACCATCAAAAATTTCACCTAAAGGAATTTTAATGCAGAGAGATGATATTATCTTGGAATGGATCTTTTTACCACATAAACCAAGTAAGAAACTGAAAACTTATGTGGAAAAAGTCTCTGAGTTAATTATAAAAGGCAAGTTGAGACTTCATCAACTAGCAGGCATAGACCCAGCAAAAATTATAGTGCCTTTCACTGCTGATGAACTAAAGAAATTATGGGAAGATAATGAACCATGGCAAAGAGCTTGTGCTAATTTTTTGGGAGACATTAATAACAACTATCCAAAAAGCAAGAGGCTTAACTTCATAAAGAGAACTTCTTGGATCCTTCCTCGAATCATCCGTGATGCTCCAATAACTGGAGCCCGTACATTCTATACTGATGCCAATAAATCAGGCAAGGCAGGTTACAAATCAGAAGACTTGGGTAAGGTGGAACAAAGTCCTTATGATTCTGTCCAGAAGGCAGAATTATATGCCATTCTTATGGTGCTAAGGGATTTTAAAGAACCTATTAATATAGTTACTGATTCACAATATGCAGAAAGAGTTATTTTACATATTGAAACTGCTGAATTTATACCTGATGATACAGAACTAACCTCTTTGTTTATCCAGGTGCAAGATTTGATTAGGAACAGGCGTTGCCCTATGTACATAACACACATTCGATCCCATACGGGTCTGCCAGGTAATGCAGAAATTGATCAATTATTGATTGGTAGTGTGCTACAAGCCTCTGAATTTTATAAAAACATCATGTTAATAGCAAAGGTTTGAAGGAAGAGTTTTCTATTACATGGCAACAAGCTAGGGAGATTGTAAAGAAATGCCCTACTTGCTCTTTCTATAACCAAACGCCACTGCCTGCAGGGGCTAATCCAAAGGGCACCCAAAGGAATGAAATCTGGCAGATGGATGTGTTCCACTTTGCAGAATTTGGCAAATTAAAATATGTTCATCACACCATTGACACGTATTCAGGCTTTCAGTGGGCAACGGCTTTAAGTTCAGAAAAAGATGATTCAGTTATCACTCATTTATTAGAAGTCATGGCTATCATGGGTATACCTACACAAATAAAGACAGACAATGGTCCTGCTTATGTCTCTAGGAAAATGAAACGGTTTTTGATTATTACAATATCAAGCATGTTACAGGTATACCATATAATCCTACAGGTCAAGCAGTCATAGAAAGATCAAATCGAACTATAAAGGATATGTTGAACAAACAGAAAGGTGTGGAAAACACCCCCAGAAATAGGTTACATAATGCTTTGTTAACCTTGAATTTTCTCAACACTAATGAGAAGGGAACATCGGCTGCAGAAAGACATTGGATAATGGAAAAGTCTACTGAACTAAATCAACCAGTTTATTTCAAGGATGTGCTGACCTCACAATGGAAGCCAGGAGACATGCTACGTTGGGGAAGGGGATTTGCTCTTGTCTCCACAGGTGAGGAAAAAGTGTGGATACCATCAAAATTGATAAAGGTTCGTTTTGATGAAGAGAAGCCAGTTGGGAAAGATAAATAACAATTCAATCACATGGATGGCGATCATACCGATGGTAAGTAATACAGATAGGTTGGGGGCAGGGTTCTCTTCTTATCTCCACAGGAAAATACCCATCTTCAAAGAATTTAAGGGACCCCGAATATTTAATTACTGATAGAGGGACATGTTCTGTAAGTATTAAATTTTATATATATATATATATATATATATATATATATGTCTTAAACTTTCTTTGCTTTCCTCATATCTGTGTCTTTCTTTATATGTCAGTATATGTCCTTGTTGTTAATGTTTAAATTTCCCATAACAAGCAACAAATTTTCCTACAGTAATCTTTGAAGTTTCCAGGATGAAGATGGGGCCCCACGACATCAACTCAATCTGGTTTTTATGACGTCATGAATTTTTTTTTAAAGCACTAATATTAGACCTATTTTTTGGTACCAACTACATGAGACAATTTCGAATGGTGCACATTTTTGACAACACTCTGGCCGGACCTTCTCAAAATGCTCTGAGACTAGTTACAATTTTCTTAGGTCAAAGGTTAATTTGGGAATTTTACCATCATTTGCTTTCACAGGACCCCCCTAAGAAGAACGTCGCCCCCATGTCAGCTAGAAGCAATCTTAGAGGACGACATCCCCTCTCCCAACAGAGTTTGCCCTCAGGGTTAGGGACATCTTTTAGTGGTTGGTTTAGGGTTGAGGGGATGGGGTGATATTTTTATGGACAAAAAAAAAGAAAAAAAAAGAAGAAGAGGAGGAGGAAGAAGGGGGATTAACTAGTTTTATGGGATGATTGGTTTTTGTGATTTACTGTTTATAGAAAATTGTATTGGTACTGTTTCTTGTATATTGATATATTGAATATTGAATGTGAGTGTTCCTACCTCTATTTTTGTATGAGTATGCTTATAACTTTGTCTATATTGTATTGATACATCTATCATATTACAATGTACATTTCTACCTCTGATACTATGACATTGTTTACAATTGAAGATCATTGTCTTCATATATTGCACAGTTGTTTATTTTTTTAGTCTTCAAGTTAGATAGGTATTGAGAATTATATGTTTGTCATATTTATTTTTAAGTTAATCAGGTCTTTTAGTTACATAGAGATTATATTTAGTATAGATAGTATGATCTTCAGCCTTTTCGAAGAGCTGTAGAAAATGGCCTTTAATCTAACCTAAAATTTCTGTGCCAACGAGACACAATTACTCCTGGCAACACCACTCTACTCCCAAGAGAACATTGAGCACCAAAGACACTCCACTGGGAGCTTGTCTTCTTGGCAGAACTGGCCTTTGGGTTAAGAAAAGCCCATACCTCAACTTCTGACAAAGATACAGAATATCTCTAAGTGGATGAAACAGGATTATCTTATCCTGCCAAGACAGGGTAGGATAGTTCTAAGAATGGTATGTCAGTTATGTTAGGCCTTAGCCAAAGTTGGTTGACTCAACATTGCAAACGAGACTTTGGGTGATTGCCCAGGTAGTCAGTTGTCTCTGTCAATTGTTGCACATTTTGGATATCTCTCGATTGTTAAGTAATATTTATTCCCTTCTCAGATCTTTGACGGAGTTGAAGATTATATAATTGTAGTTACTCTTTATGTTATTTAGACTCCTTGAGATAGAATGATTAGCAAAACTTTTGTTCTCAATATTGTTTGTTATATTTATTATTTGTTATTACTGTATATAGTTGTATTTGGTTTAGTTCTATCTTATTTAGACAAAAGGGGGAGATGTAGGGATATAGCCCCACCCATTGGGGGCGTGTTCGCCTTGGGCTAATGTTTACTGATAAATCTGCCAGGCGTGATCCCAGCAGCCCCTTTTTGCTCTGCCTTTCCTGTTCTCTGCAGGAACCTGTGGTCCTGTAAGTCTATTTCCTTATTAAAGCTGTATATATTTTTATAATCTTTCTGCATTCATTTATGCCGCCACATACAATATATAAATAACCCACAATATGTGCTTGATTCCATGGCCTTACTGCAGCCAGAGTTTGTGTTGATGTCAGTGGCCTGTGTTGCCACTGAAGGTCATTTGGATGTCCATGGTCACCTAAATCCCCCAGGCTGCCACATAGAGCCATGTCTGGCTCCATGATCCTACAGATCCTACCAGGCAGGATCTGTCTTGATGTCTGAGGCCCATATTTATACAAAAGACATGCAGATATCTGTGGTCTGAGCTATCACCTGAAGCTATGTTGAGGTCCAAGCATTGTTCTTGGCTGCCACCATCCCCCACCAATCACTACACTCTGCTCTCGGGAAAGTTGGCCCAGCAGTGATATGGGTTTAGGAGAAATGGCCAACCCCATTCTGAGGGAGAGGGGAGGCCCAACCAGGGCCTCAACTGACCAACCCAGCCACCACTCAGGCCCAGATTCAGGGACATGAGTTGGCCTTCAACATCTACCCCATCTATGAGCTTCTGGAGCAGGTGAAGGAAGACTCTGGCCAACAGCAGGATATCTGAGAAGAGTCTCAGTGAGGATCCAGTATCAGTGGGGTATCTGAAGCCAGAGGCCTTGAACCAAACCAACAACTCATTGCAATGAACATTTGTATGTATAGCTGTTGGGGCAAAAGGGTATGCTCTGTGATATACCACAGCTTCCAATGCCACAATGATGAACAAACATGTGATGGAGAGGTCAAAAATATGGAGGAGTGGAGGGGTATATGTATGCAGAAACTGGAGATGTGATAGCTGTGGCTGGTATGAGAGAAAGCAACAATTGATAGAGGAGCAGGTCATTGCACACAGGAACCAGTGATATGGATTTTTTCTTTCCTTTACTTAATTTAAATTTCTTATTTTCTTTTTTGGAAAAGGTTACCAGGGTGGAGGGAAGATATGAAAAGACTCAGAAATGAGTGAGGTTGGGGTGCATGATGTGAAAGTTCCAAAGAATCAATAAAAATGTTTCTTAAAAAAAAATCTATATATAATAAAATGAATATAAAAATATGCAATGAATTAGAAAAGATGCAGAAATCTAATGCAGAAAACCACTTTTGCTTTGTATAATCATCATTGCAGCTCACTTTGGAGTATTATCATACTTTATGCCTGAGAAACAAATGTTTTCTATTAAAAGATGGTGGGCGGGTCTTACTGCAGCATAAATAGACATATCATAGATGGTTAAATTGTCTTAACTATGAGTTATATAATGCTCGATGGTTAAAATATTTGAGTTCAATATATGAAACCAATTTATGTACATATCAGTAGACAAATGGATAGAGGAAATTGTGATATGCATACACACATATGTTACGGGAGGTCCTTCCGCTCCTCCAGCCAATAGCCGCTGAGATACCAGCCCATTGGGGCGTGGTCTCTCTCTCTTTAAAAAAGCAGCCACTTCCCTCCTTGCTCTCTCTTACTTCCTGCTCCACTTCCAGCGACTAGACTCCCTTCCTGATTGTGCAGAGGGCTGTTGTCTGGGACAGTAATCTGTATGTAGTAGGGAGCTGCGGGCCTGCTTTTCGTCCTGCCTGGCTCCTGCACAGCTAGCTTTATACCCGAAATAATTACACGGAAACTGTATTCTTTTAAACACTGCTTGGCCCTTTAGCTGTAGTCCTTACTGGCTAATTCTCATATTCCAATCAACCCATCTCGAATAATCTGTGTAGCACCAGTCTTATCGGGAAAGATTCAGCATGTCTGACCTGGCGGCTGGCTGCATCGCGTCTGCCTCTGAGAGGAGCTGCCCTGCATCTGCTCACTTCCTCTTCCTCCCAGCATTCTGTTCTGTTTACTCCACCCACCTATGTTTTAACCTATGAGGGCCAAGCAGTTTCTTTATTACTTAACCAATGAAATCAACAGATTGATATATGACACTCCCACATCACTTCCCCCTTTTCTGTTTAAACAAAAATAGGAAGGCTTTAACTTTAACATGGCAAAATTACATATAACAAAACAGTTATATCTATTTTATCTTTTATCATAGCAATGGAAAACTATAACTATAACTATCTATCTATTCTTCAACTCCATCAAAGACTCAAGAAGGATACAATATTACCCAAGCAAACAAAAAATAAGCAACTTTCAAACTCTAGAAATGACAGAGACATCTCGCTGCCTTGACAGTCACCCAAAGTTTCTCTGTACCGTTGGGGAATCCATCTTCGGCCTACAGGCCCAAAGTTTCCAGCAGACATTTCCATGAAGCAGGAAATTTCAAAGGCAGTTCAGTCACTATCTGCTGTGTCCTGCAGAATGTCTCGCAGACTCTTTCATGAATCAGGAACCCCGAAAGATCATCTCACCTTTAGGCAAGTTCAGTAGTCCTCTCTCTGTGGGTTCTCTGTGTCCAATTTACACAATAGTCCAGGCAAGAACAGTTTCTCGCCCAAATGGCTACCAAACTCCATAAGGTGCCTCTTCGATGCCCATCTTCTTTCTTCTTGAAGTAGATTGGTGCTGCCAGGAGCAGACGTGTCTCATTGTCATGAAAAACCTTAAGTTATTAAAACATTTAAAATGCCATATTCTATAATCTTTGAAAGATATGAAGAATGCCTATCTAAAATATATCTATGTACATCTAGAAAATCTAACTAACATGACCACAAGCTTGACTATTATTGATAATTATCCATTAACAGCCTATATACATTACATTTTTAAGTGAACTACACAATCACAATACCTTAATATCAGACATACATATACATATAATAAAATTGACCTTAAATTAATATCAGTAAACCAAGATTCATATCAATGTAAATTATTCACATCTATATCATCTCCCCCTTTAAATGTAAAAGAACATTTATAAACAATATATGGGAATGTGGACGTAGTTATTTTTCTCCAAACTGCTTCCTGCTGAATGGGGGTGCTGTTATTCGGGTCTTTTATGGGATAACCTGTCTGCTAGGTTCATCTCAGTTGGCAGTTGAGCGAAGCAGTTTTTTAAGGGTGTTCACAGCAACCCTTCAGGAGGGCGTGGTCTATCATACCATATTGGGATCGAAGAAGCAATCCACAGAGTCTCATTCTCTGTGAAAACAAAAGAAGAATCTCTTTTCCAAAGTATCATATCCTTAGATCCAAATTCTGAAGTCAAGGTATTTTGAAAATATCTATCTTGGATTAGTTCAGTAGCATTTATAAACAAATATCTTTTAGCAGCTGTTGCTCTTTTCTCAGCATTCAAACAATTCAAAGAGAGCATAATAGCATACAGTATCAAGATTTTCTGTGTATTTTCCATCTTTGTGCGGCTTTATTTTAACCTCTATTTCATTTATTTTTACTTTTATTTTATATTTTATGTATATCTTTGTCCTGGAATAACTCTTTAGACCAGGCTGTCATTGAACTCTCAGAGATCCGTCTATCTCTGCCTCCCAGGCATCGGGATTAAAGGCGTGTGCTACCACACCTTGAAGTCACAGAGGTAAATCTCCCTCTGCCTCCCAAGTGTTGGGATTAAAGGTGTGTACTACCACACCCAACTACTCTCTTTCTTCCTTATTTTACTTTTAAGAACTTTAATTATCAGCCTGTATATATTTTTAAACACACTGTAAATCATTTAAAGTTTTCTTTGTCTTTGAATCTCTCTTTACTGTATATCTCTCTTTTTCTGACCACATGAGTCTTTAATTTACCAAGCAATATCAGTAGGATGAAAGCCGTGGCTTTGACGGCTGGATTCAGTCCATTCCTTAGCTTTCCAGCCTCATGGCTGAGGTACCGGCTGTAGCCATATTTATCACCACAACTCTGTGGCGTTTCAAGGTCTTTGCCAGCAAACAAGCTACAACACTCAAATGCTCTCTCTGTAGCTGACCTCCTGCCTCAAACAGTCAGAGTTTGCCCTGGCAGGACGACCCAGAAAGACAGCATTTTTAAACAGTGCATTTTTTCCTGCTACAGCTGAAAAACGAAAAGCATGCGTTCAGCTTTTATCAATACCATTTAAGTGTTTTGTGGCAGGACCTCTTAAGAGAGCTGCAAGTTTTTGCAGCTAAAGCTGAGTCTGGAAGCCTCTCTTAGATGAGAGTGCTTGCTTGCCTCTAGCAAGCAGAACAGAACCAAGAAATTGCTGCTACCAAGAAAATATGCTTTACTCTATTCTTTCCCAAGCTTTCTCAGGCTTTCAGTGGATTCAGTCATCCACGTCTGGGCGCTATCTGTAGTAGGGAGCTGCGGGCCTGCTTTTAGTCCTGCCTGGCTCCTGCATGGCTAGCTTTATACCCGAAATAATTACATGGAAACTGTATTCTTTTAAACATTGCTTGGCCCTTTAGCTCTAGCCCTTACTGGCTAATTCTTATATCCCGATCAACCCATCACGAATGATCTGTGTAGCACCAGTCTTACCAGGAAAGATTCAGCATGTCTGACCTGGCGGCTGACTGCATTGCGTCTGCCTCTGAGAGGAGCTGCCCTGCATCTGCTCACTTCCTCTTCCTCTCAGCATTCTGTTCTGTTTACTCCACCCACCTATGTTTTAACCTATGAGGGCCAAGCAGTTTCTTTATTACTTAACCAATGAAATCAACAGATTGATATATGACACTCCCACATCATCTGTAAGTTTTTCCCCTTTAAATAAATAACCATTCTATTAATCATAATTCCAAACTGGTGTGCGATTGTATATGACTTACGCCTTCGTCTTCATCTGGCACCCAACGTTTGGTTTAGGACCCCTCTTTCCCCTGCTCGGCTGCCTGCCACCAGTTCGGCTTGGCACAAGCCCTCCCTCCCTCAGCTGCGGCCTGTGCCTTGAGGCCTGTGCCTTGGGCGTGGAGCTAGCAGTTTAACATAAATTATCATGCAGTGGCTTTTCTTGCTGCAGTTCTTCATATTTTCCCTTTAAACACCTCAGATTGACTTCAAGTCCCCACGCACCATATTGTTTGCCTCCCAATGTGGATTTAAACTCCACAGGCCCGCGTAGTCTCTGCCCGCGTGGTTTGCTCTTTTCTGAGTCGTTTTTAAATCTCCCTTGCAAGTACAGCGCTTGAGTGGCGTGTACCAGAGCGCAAACAGTTGCCGAAAGCTCCAACCCCTCCGGGTGACTCTGTCATATGGAGGCATAAGCGGCTTCCAGGTTGTTCTTCTCTACCCCTGGATTCTGGGTTTCTGGTTCCATCTATGGAATTGATTTAATTACATTTACTTTGTTGAGAAACTCGCATTTTCCAGTTTTTAACATCACTGAAACAGGACCCCATTTTCATCGCGACTTGGCAACAGCACCACCTACTGGATAATAGGTAATATGACAGTTTTCGTTTCTAAGGCAAATTTTACTGCTTTGCTTACTAATACAATGGAGTATATCATACAAGGTTTATATGATTATGGAGATACCTTAATTTGCCTGTTACTAGGTTTCAGTTTTCTTTTCCATATTCTATCATTAAGGAAGAATATGGCACTCCTAAGAACGATAGAATCTTTACAAACTAATAATGAACAACTAATTGACAGGATTAAAATTATTGAAAATCAGAGGTTATCTGAACAAGTGGATACTATGATAGACAAAATTGACTCCATATCCAAGGGTACTAGAAAGTTACCTGAAAGGGTTCAGGCTGTTGAATTTGACGTTCAGTCGTTATCACAAAGTTTTGATAAGGTAACAGACAGAATGTACCTCTAAGATGGGAATCTACATGATATACAAGAAAAGTTTAAGGAGGACATGCTATCTTTGAAGGAAAAAATTAAAGCTTTGGAATCACAGGTACAGAATGGGGACCAAAAAATTGATACCTCAGTGAAATCACTAGAAACATATACAGGTCAGGAGATTTAGGATTTAAGAGAGGCAATGATAAAAAGATTTGAAAAGATTGAAGAAATTATTGGAGCTGGTGAACGGACTAAGGAGGCACAAGGATAGGATACAATGCTGCCACCAGCTACTAGAACTGGCTTACCCAAGGTTTTAGCGACATACCCTATACTTAATTCTGACAAAGCGTCAACTTCTAAAGGCTCAAAGGGAGTCAAAGAAGCTAGATGGATGCCAATAGCAATGAATGATCTGAAAGAAATTAAGCAAGCTATTGTTAATTTTGGCTTGCACTCTGCATATGTTAAGGAAATGATAAGGACTTGGGCTTCTAATGCTAGGGCTACCCCCCATGATTTGTATCAGTTAGTGTCTGCAGTTTTAGATAATGGACCTTCCTTGATATTTGGAATCTATTTCAGAGAAGAATCCAAACATATGGAACAGCAAGGAAAACCAAAAGGTGTGGAGGTTTCCCAAGATCAAATTCTTGGTGCAGGAGAATATGCTGATCCACAGGTCCAAGGTCTTTATGACGATGAAGTACTGTGTCTATGTCACCAAGCAGCTTTAAATGCTTGGAATAGGATACAAGATCCAGCAAAAAAGGGTTGAATCATATACCAGGATTAGGCAGGGACAGAGAGAACCCTTTATTGACTTTTTGCAAAGATTAATTAAGGCTCTGGACATAGGGGTAACAGACCCAGAAGCTAGATGACTACTTCTTGAATCTCTAGCTTTTAGGAATGCAAACATTGAATGCAAAAAGATAATTGGGCCTTTAAGGTCTAGATCAGCACCTATGGATGAATGAATTCAGCATATGATGAATGTTGAGGCGTTTAGCTATAATGATGAATCTTGGGTAGGAGAAGCAATTTCCAAAGCAATGAGGAGACATCAAACTGCCAGGTGTTTTAATTGTGGTAAATTAGGACAACTGAAAAGTGATGCAGGCACAGAATTTCTAGGAATAATATCTCTTCTGGGAATGACAAAAATAGGAGACCTCAGCCTTCAGGTATATGTAGGAGATGTGGTAAAGGCCAACATTGGTTCAATGAATGCAGGTCAACAACAGACAGACAGGGCAACCCGATATCATCAGGAAACTCCTTGAGGGGCCTCTCACAGGCCCCCAAGCCAACAGTGGCCCAGTCATTCCCAGTCACACTGGAGAATGTGCCTCACCAAGAAAATTAAAAGCTCCAATTTCTGCTGTAAAAAGTAATACTGGTCTAAATGATGAATTAAGCGTGGAAGATGAGTCAAAAAACCCAGTAGGACAGAGTAAACGTATATTTTGGCAGACTTCTCTTAAGAATCAAAGACCAAAGCTAAGAGTCTGTATAAATGGCACTTTATTGAAGGCTTATTAGACACAGGTGAGGATGTAAGTATCATTACTCCAGAATCTTGGCATCCAAATTGGCCTCTTCAAGAGGTAGATGTTCAGTTCCTGGGAACTGGAACTCTATCTCGTGTAAAACAAAGCACAAGATGGGTTGAATGCATAGGGCCTGAAGGGCAAATAGGAAGACTAAGGCCATATATAGCCAATATTGCAATAAATTTATGGGGCTGTGACCTGCTACAGCAATGGAATACCCAGATTAACATTCCTGTAGTTCCAGGAACTCATAATTCTGGGAAAGATATCATGAGGTATTATGGAAAAAGGTCACCAGCCATTCAGGCTGTACAAGAACATACAGCAAATACCAAACCTTTAGAGGTACCAACAGCCCTACCTTTAAAATGGCTAACTGAGAAGCTAATATGGATCAAACAGTGGCCTCTAGCTGAAGATAAATTACAGGCATTGGAACAGCTGGTGCAAGAGCAACTAGATGTTCACCATATTGAAGAATCAACCAGCCTTTGGAATTCTGTGTTTGTTGTAAAAAAGAAATCTGGTAAATGGAGAAAGGTGACAGATTTAAGAGCTGTCAACAAGATAATTCAACCTATGGGCCCACTACAATCTGGAATTCCATTGCCTTCTCTATTACCAAAAGGATGGCCTCTTATAGTTATTGATATGAAAGATTGTTTTTTCACTATGCCGTTACAAGAAAAGGATAGAGAAAAATTTGCCTTCACAGTGCCTACTTATAATAATTCTCAGCCTAATAGGAGATATCAATGGACTGTCCTCCCACAGGGTATGCTCAATAGTCCTACATTGTGCCAATATTTTTTAAGTAAGCCACTGGAAATAATTCGTAAACAATTCCCCAAGTCCATAATTTATCATTACATGGATGACATCTTGTTATCTGATTCAAAAAAAGATACTTTAGAAAGGATGTTTGAAGAAGAAAGTTTTGCCTAGGTGGGGATTACAAATTGCCCCGAAAAGATTCAAAGAGGAAATTCTATTAATTACCTAGGTTACAGAATGGGGTTAGAGAAAATTAAAACGCAAAAAGCACAAATTAGGAGAGACCGGTTAAAGACTCTTAATGACTTCCAAAGATTGTTAGGAGACATTTCCAGTCTACGACCAGCTGTTGGGATAACACCTGATCTAATAGTTCATTTAAACAAAACCTTAGATGGTGATAAAGATTTGAATAGTCCAAGAAAACTGACAGCTGAAGCAGA
The DNA here is from genome assembly GCF_950005125.1 of Chionomys nivalis. Taxonomy (NCBI): domain Eukaryota; kingdom Metazoa; phylum Chordata; class Mammalia; order Rodentia; family Cricetidae; genus Chionomys; species Chionomys nivalis. The sequence goes on along the minus strand of NC_080112.1, from coordinate 129,509,207 downwards.
AAAGGAACTGACAATGATTGAGGAAAAATTACAGGAGGCACATGTGGATAGGGTGAACCCAAATCTTAGCTGCATCCTAGTCATATTGCCTTCCAGAATTTCTTGTACAGGGATTCTCATGCAGAGGGAAGATATTATTTTAGAGTGGATATTTATACCCAATAAACCAAGTAAAAAATTAAAAACTTATGTGGAAAAAGTCTCTGAATTAATTATAAAAGGTAAGCTGAGACTTCGTCAACTAGCAGGTATAGACCCAGCAGAAATTATAGTGCCTTTTACTACTGAAGAAATAAAAAAGTTATGGGGAGACAATGAACCATGGCAAAGAGATTGTGCTAATTTTTTGGGAGAAATTAATAGCAACTATCCCCAAAGTGGTAGACTTAACCTCATAAAGAGAACTTCTTGGATTCTTCCTAGAATTGTACGTGATGCTCCAATAACTGGAACCCGTACATTCTATACTGATGCAAATATAACAGGGAAAGCAGGTTACAAGTCAGATGAATTGAGTAAGGTGGAACAAAGCCCTTATAATTCTGTCCAGAAGGCAGAATTATATGCCATTCTTATGGTGCTAAGGGATTTTAAAGAACCTCTTAATATAGTTACAGATTCACAATATGCAGAAAGAGTTATCTTGCATATTGAAACCGCTGAATTTATACCAGATGACAGAGTTGACTTCATTGTTTATCCAGGTACAAGACATAATCAGGAACAGGCTTTATCGGATGTACATAACACACATCTGGTCCCATACAGGTCTACCTGGTCCTCTAGCACAAGGCAATGCTGAGATTGATCAATTATTGATTGGAAGCATGTTGCAGGCCTCAGAATTCCATAAGAAGCATCATGTCAATAGTAAAGGCCTAAAGAAAGAATTTTCCATTACATGGCAACAAGCTAAGGACATTATAAAGAGATGTCCTACTTGTTCTTTCTATAATCAAACACCGTTGCCTGCAGGGAGTAACCCAAAAGGTACTAAAAGAAATGAAATCTGGCAGATGGATGTGTTCCACTTTATGGAATTTGGTAAATTAAAATATGTACACCACACCATAGACACGTATTCAGGTTTTCAATGGGCTACTGCCCTGAGCTCAGAAAAGGCTGATTCAGTAATCACACATTTATTGGAAGTTATGGCCATCATGGGTATACCTGCACAAATAAAGACAGATAATGGTCCAGCATATGTATCTAAGAAAATTAAATGCTTTTTTGATTATTATAATATAAAACATATTACAGGTATACCAAATAATCCTACAGGTCACGCAGTTATAGAAAGATCAAATCGTACTATAAAGGATATGCTGAACAAACTAAAGAGACCAAAAATACCCCCAGAAATAGATTACATAATGCTTTATTAACCTTGAACTTTCTTAATGCTAATGAGAAAGGAACGACAGCAGCAGAAAGACATTGGATAATGGAAAAGTCTGTTGAACTAAATCAACCGATTTATTTCAAAGATGTGCTGACCTCTCAATGGAAGCCAGCAGATGTGCTACATTGGGGAAGGGATTTTGCTCTTGTTTCCACAGGAGAAGAAAAATTGTGAATACCATCAAAATTAATAAAGTTTCGATTTGAAGAGGAGAATCCTCTTGGAAAGGAGAAATGACAGTTCATCCACAATGATGATATTCATACAGGTGGTAAGAAAAACATATAGTATGAGGGCAGGGTTCTCTTCTTATCTCTGCAGGAAAACACTCATCTTCAGAAAATTCAAGGGACCCTGGATATTTGACTACTGACAGATGGAAACTATTTACAACCCAATAAGAATCGGCAAGAAAATCAAACAGGTCCCGTAAGTAAAATTATTCTACTCTTATCTTTAAATATGTATTAATGTGCATTTATTTTTAATATGTAGAGCTGGTTTTGAAGTTGGACTCTGGCTCAGTCCCTCTCCAATTCCAAGCCTGTTGGCAAGAGAAAAACCCAGAGTTTCTGGAGTTTCTGTCTCATGTCAAGAGCCATGATAAGGGACAGAAAGAAATAATGAGTTTAGAAAACATCTTTGCTTTTCTTCATATCTATCATACTTTTCATTGAATATATCTATCATGCCTTTTATTGAATATATATATATATATAAATATATGTCTATATGATTAATGTTTAAGTTTTTCACAATGAACAATGAGTTTTTCCTGAAATGGCATTTGAAGTTTTCAGGAAGAAGATGGGGCCCCACAACAACAACTCCACCTGGTTGATATGACGTCATGATACTGATAGCACTACTACAAGACCTGTTTTGGGTACAAGCTGCACAAGACAGTTCCAACTTGGTTAGCTGAAATGGTGCACATCTTATACAACATTATGGCCAGACCTGCACAAAATACTCAGAGACTATTTGCAATTTTAAAAGACATTGATCTTGAAATTTAACCATCATTTTACTTTCACAGGATCCCCCAGAAAGAACGTCTCCCCCATGACAGCTGGAAGTAATTCTAGAGGACGATGTTCCCTCTCCCAGTAAAGTTTGCCCTTGGGTTTAGGGACATCATTTAGGGGTTGATTATAATTAGTATATGGTTGAGGGTTGGGGGAGGAATTTTATAAGCTCAGGGATCATTTGAAAAAAAAGAGGGATAATATGATGATGGGATAATAGATTGGTACTTGTTGGTACTTGTGAGTTATTGTTTTGAGACAAATATATTGGTATCAATTCTTATATATTGATACAAAGTGAAATTATATTGACTATTGTATGCATGCATGTTTCTACCTCTGTTTAAAACATTTTTATGTATTGACATATATTGTATTGATATATATTGTATATATTTACCATATTGCAGTGTAATTACCTCTGATTAAGATACTTATGTATTGTTTGTGTATTGATATATATTTACCATACTGCAATGTGTATTTGTACATTGTTTATATTTGGAGGTCATTGTCCTCATTTGTTTCACAGTCGTTTATTGTCTTAGTCTTTAAGTTAGACAGGTATTGAGAATTATATAGATCAATAGTATTCTAAGTTTGTCATTTATAATTAGACTAATCAGGTTCTTCAGAAACATAAAGATTATACTCAGTATAGATAGATAATCTTCAACCTCTTCAAAGAGCTGTAGAAAATGGCCTTATTCTAACTCAGAGTTTTATGGTGGTGAGACACAATTGCTCCTGGCAACACCGCTCTATTCCTGAGAGGATGTTGAGCACCAAAGACACTCCACCTGTAGCCTTTCTTCTTGGCTGAACTGGCCTTTGGGCAAAGAAATGCCCATACCTCAACCAGTGACAAAGATACAGAGTATCCGTGAATGGAAAAAACAGGACTGTCATATCCTGCCAAGACAGGGTAAGATAGTTTTGATAAGTTTCTTGCCTTTGAAAATGGTATGTCAGTTATGTTAGGCCTTAGCCAAAGTTGGTTGCTTCAACGCTGCAAACGTGACCTTGGGTGATTACCCAGGTAGCTAGTTGTCTCTGTGATTTGTTGCATTTTTTTGGAAGTTGTTTGATTGCACTTCCTAATTACTCAGGTAACATTGTTTTCCTTCTCAGATCTTCGATGGGGTTGAAGACTATATAAATGTAGTTACTTTCCACTCATGACTTGGCCAAGCTATTTATTATACAAGACCTAAGCTAGTTAGAATAGGTTATTTGTACTTATTGTATATAATTTCATAGTAGGGTTAGAACTCTCTTACTTAGACAAAAGGGGGAGGTGTTGCAGGAGGTCCTTCCGCTCCTCCAGCCAATAGCCGCTGAGATACCAGCCCATTGGGGCGTGGTCTCTCTCTCTTTAAAAAAGTGGCCACGGGGCTGGAGAGATGGCTCAGAGGTTAAGAGTACTGGCTGCTCTTCCAGAGGTCCTGAGTTCAATTCCCAGCAACCACATGGTGGCTCACAACCATCTGTAATGAGATCTGGCGCCCTCTTCTGGCGTGCGGGCATACATCTAGGCAGAATGTTGTATACATAATAAATAAATCTTTAAAAAAAAAGTGGCCACTTCCCTCCTTGCTCTCTCTTACTTCCTGCTCCACTTCCGGCGACTAGACTCCCTTCCTGATTACGCAGAGGGCTGTTGTCTGGGATGGTGATCTGTTTTTCCCCTTTAAATAAATAACCATTCTATTAATCATAATTCCAAACTGGTGTGCGATTGTTTGTGACTTACGCCTTCACCTTCACACATACACACAATGCAATTCTATTTAGTTATAATGAAGAACAAAAGAATATAGCAGATAGAAAAATGTATGCCATTATAGACCATCATATTAATCTAATTAAAATAAACTCAAAAAATCACGTTCTTTCCTTATCTGTTGATTCTATATTTTTATATAAATGCATTAAATTATGTATGCATATATGACACTGAAGTATAACAAAACTGTCTAGGGAACACAAGAGCATAATAGAAGAGAAAAGGGAGAAAAATAAATGGTAGATTGTATGTAGGCAGTCAAAGTGCATTATGTCTATAAGCAAAATTATCCTCATGGAGCCCAGTATTATATACATTAAATATATTATGCCAATAACAAATCAAATATCTTACATATAACTTAATATCTCTAAACTTTAGCCTTTTGTTCAGATTGCCATAAATATACCTGAAATAGTTTCTTAAGCAAGACAATGTGTTGTACAACAGCAAGGTACATACCACATAGCAGATTCTTAAGAAACGATTGTTAATAATAGAAAGGGTGTGAATTGAAGGCTATAATTTAAGAGTTAAGTTGATGCAGAAAGTGATAAAGCAGATATTGAAAAAAATAATACAGAGAAGCAGGGAGACAGGGAAAGGAATGATAGGTTTTCTCTGGGTAGTTAGTTTGGGTTTTACAGCAAGGTTCCCTAACAAGAATCCCTTCTTGTATAAGAAGCATATCAATATAACAGACTGAAAGGACCTTCTTCTGCATCTTGATTTTTCTTCCCAGAAGAGATGAAATGGCTACACTGTTCTGATTCATTTCACAGAACAAAAAGCACACACTATGGAATGTGATTACATTGCAAATATGCTGGAAAATGATTTCATGAATCTGAAATTTTCAATCACTCTTCAGAATGACAGGCAGAGGGGAAAATGCAGAAACAAGTTCTCCTGAGAACATTTAAAATCAATATGAAGTCTATTTTCTCCGTTATATGTATACTTTCCTTGAGATCTGATGAAGCAAGGTATCTGGTTGAGCCTGATGAAAGACATTCAAGAAAATTAATTAAGACTGTGTACATGTTTTTATATATAGTAAGGCACCAAACCAGTAAACCAAAGCAGTTATTACTATTTGCGTGTGGGAAACCATGTATTTCCTTTTTCTCAGTTTTCTTCTTTCATGTTCCTTCCTGTCCTTTAATTGGCTTTCTCTCTTCTTCCATCTGTTTAAATATTGGTATTCTATGCTCCATATTCTTAGTGGTATTCATTAGCCTTATTCTCTCCTAACCGTACTAACATTCCTTCTAAGTTCTCATCTTTGCTATGGTTTTTGGTTCCCTGTAAATAGATGCCTTCTCCTTCTGCTATCTTGTCTCTACCTGTTTCCATCTGTCTTCCAGAAACCTCTACATAGATGTCCTACCATATTTATCGTATCCTGTTCCTGTTCATTGCACCTTAACCATTATTCTTTTATATTGGCCACTATAATTTGTTTGGATCTTTAGAAACCTTTTATGCTACGAGGGAGACATTGTTCTTTGAGACTGCGACTATACTTAGTCTCTTTGTGCATATCCAAACACCCTGTTGTTTTACCGCCAGTAATTCAAAGCCATTGGTTTAAATTATACATATTTAATATTATTTCACTGTATTTCTTTCATGCTAGTTTAAAAAAAAAAAACCAGAATGGCTAATATAGTATCTGTTTTGCTCTCTTTCAATTTCCTACCATATGGTAGGCATTCAGTAAAAAAAAGAAAAAAAACTTGTTAAATAAATGAATGAATGGTACAATCATAGCATATAATGTTTCCTAACTTTCTGTATTCTTAAAAATATTATATAGTCTTGAAAATTACTTCATTATTTCTACAAGAAGCCAAAGGGCTCCTTAGATGACTTTTAAACACTCATTACCTTCTAGCACTATTATCTTAAGAATGCATAGCACCGTTTCTCCATCCCTGCTATTACTTCATTGTTTAGGATATCATCGGTTTTCCTGAATTCATTATTGTCTACTAATCCTTTTGCCATCTCTGCAGGATACTATCTTAAAGTGCAAAACTAACCATTTTACTCTGGTGCTTAAAATCTTTCAGCAGACTCCCTATTGCTTTGAAGATGCCATTCATATGCTTAAGCCTGTCTACAAAGCTCTCCACAAGCTAACAATCTCCTCTCAGACTTCCTTGCCCTTTCCTTTTTCACTGTTTCCCACCCTCTCTTGTCATCCAGAACTAACAGTATCAAAAATAATGTTCTTGCCTTTTCACATAGTCTCTTTGTCTAAAATGTTTTTAGACAAGGTTGTTTTTTTTTTATTTTTACCAAACTAGTTCTTCAGTCATCAAAAAGAAAAAGACCCTTCCTCCTCTGAGAAATCTTACAAAACAAAAATCCTTGTACTTTATACTTAGAACCCTAAAACGTCTTGATCCTAGCCTCTAAAGTCTTCAACAACTACTTCTTACTGCCTTGGCTCCTTTATTCATTGACCTGTCCTATAGGCAAGGTTCAAATCTTATTCAACATAGATGTCCTAGATTTCCAACCCCATATGTATAAGTCGTTTCTGCAATAAAAATGTATGTCCAAAATACATAAAGAGCGCTCAAACTAAATAAAATGTTAACACATACTCAATATAAAATAAGAGAAAGGTGTTCTAAAAGGCTTTATAAAAGAAGATATAAAGATAACACCTCCTATGACTCCATATTATTAATGTTAAAGAACATGGAAATTAAAACCATGAAGAAATAGTATATAGTTATTCAATGGTTTAAAATAATGAAGTGAGCTATCAAAGTACTGACAAAGAGGTAAATAGAAAACAGATTGCAATTTATTAGTAAGTTAATATTCCCCATATAATCTGGCCATTCTACTTCTGCATTTTTCTAATACAAGGGAAAGCAAATGTTTATACAAAGACTATCATAGCACCTTTATTCATAATGACCTAAAACTTGAATCAACTCCATTGCTTATCAGCAGGTTATGCAGCAAATAAAAGAATGAACATGCAACAACGTTTCAAAATGACGATATTGTGGGAAAAATAATCAAAATGAAGAATTCATCTTCTATGATTCTATGCATGCATAGTACTCTAAAGATGCCAACCAACCTACAGTGACAAAAGTAGAGCAAGGTATGGTGAATGGGATGGAAAGAATAAGAAAAGGAATCACAAAATGACACAGAATTTGAGAAGTGATATTTTCATTATGTCTATGGCAATGATGGTTTCAGAGAATATACTTGCATGGTACTCCTTAAATATTTATTCATTTTGTCACAATAAGTATGTATTTTAAAGTGCTCCAGCCTAGTTAATTTAATCATGATGTCAAGAATTGATGTGCTAAATTGACATACTTATTTTAATTCATTTTACAAGCTCAGTGAAGCCTGTGTTCACTTGTCCATTGACATCCACTTAACTATCTGGCTCAGCAAAGGAATATTAGAGCAATTTCTCTCTCTTCTGTCACATTCTGTCCATCCTACTTCTTTGGATGTTCTTATCCTCTTTCTGAGAATGTTTTTTGTGTAAATGTTACCTAACAGAACACTTCAAAATATATGCAGAGAGTCATGGAAAGCATATTATCATGAATGAAATGGCTCTGGTTTCCCAGGTGATTAAAATTCATGAACTCTCTCAGTTCCAAGTATGCTTTTAATCTCGTGTGTACTAGCATTGCACCTTTAAAATACAGAATAATGAATATATAAATTACATTATTTGTTGTGAACAATACATCTGTATTTGAGACCACATCAACTCCTTAAGCATGTAAAATAATAGCATTACAAGGAAGAAGCAGAAGTCTGAAAAGGGTGAGGCATTGAATAGGTAGATAGGCAAAAGTAACATATGAATGAAAGCAAGCCTTTAGAAATGGGACTCATTTGTAGTTACAAAAATAGGATAAAATGATAGACCATTGAAAAGAAGAGCTCATTTCCTTTAAACAAGACACCATTCTGTTTCTAGACCAAGAAAAAAGGAGCAAAGCACAGCAGGCACATACAACATTGAGACTAGTAGCTCTATTAGGAAATAATCAGCCAGTGCTTTGTGCCTGGAGGAGAATATGGTGTGATTAATTGCCTCTTGCCATGCCAGGTCATCCCATTTCCAGAGGGAATAATGTGAGTTAAAGGCTTTGTGCTCAAGTGGTAGCTTCCTCCTCAACTCTTGGTGGCAATATTTCTTATCTCTACATTTCTTCAACCATATTATGACTTTGTTTTTATAACTGAAAGCAAGCCACAGGTAAGAAATAACCTGTGTCTGCAGAATTTGGAAAAAAGGGCCATTGTATCATTAAATACATTAGCTAATGATTCTCTGCCGTGCAAAAGTGGTTCTGAGATCGAATCCATCAGAAGTGGCTAAGAGTTGATTAGAAAGGTAGGATCTCAGCTGAATATAGTGGCATGCATCTCTCATCTCAGTAGTCTGGGGTCTGAGGCAGCAGGATTACAAGTTCTACATCACCCTGAGCTACATAGTGAATTCCAGAGCAGTTGGGGCTACATATCTAGGCTTTTTCTCAAGACATGCAAAATAAGCACTATTATGAGGCCCCACGCCAATGTTTCTGAATCATAATCAGAATTCCAACAAGATGCTCAAATTGTTTCTCTTTGCATCTGCCACGACCCCTGAGACTTTGCCCTTCTTCCCAGAATTCTTTCTGTCCCCCAAAATTCTACCTTGCTATTGGCAATCAGCTTTTTATTAACAATGAGAGCGACACATTTTCACAATGTGCCAAAGGATTATTTCACAGAAGAGACCAAGTCAATAAAACCCTTAAGCTTTAATATGCAGGAGTTTGACCAGATTGTTTCCTTTACCCATTAGTAAAAAGACAAAGTAGCTTGAGGAAAAGAAAGTATTAAAGAAGTGAAGCAAGATGAAAGTAAAGTACTCTGAGTTATAATTTGGCATGAGTCAGTTCTTCCATGGCCCCTGCCTGCCCTTGAAGTTTTTGGTACTATAGTTTGAGCCTAATTCAAAGACCTCTGCCATGAGCCTGTGGATACTTTGTGTCAGGCATATGTCCTTTCTCTACTGTGTTTCCAGGAAAATGAGCCCAGAGTGTCCCTCAGAGATTTAGCCCTGAGATCCAGAGCAATGGAGAAGAAACATGAAACAGCTGTGCTCTCCATGGCTCAAGGCTACAGCATCACAAAAAAAAAAAAAAAAAAAAAAAAAAAAACAAGGATTCTAAAGATGTTTCCAGTTGTGACTATTTTGGAGTCTGTACTATGTACTTAACAAATACACCAGTAATTGTTTTGAAAGCATTCTTTAGGAGATGCACTTGGTTAGGGATGGACGGAGGCTTCTTTTAAAAACTAGTAGCATATTTTCTTGGTACAAAGTGATGGCTTTCATGATTAAATTTTCATACACTTATAACAAGTACTTTGATTATATTCATCCTTCCAATGCTCTCCCACTTACCCCTAACTACCCTTACCTATCCTTTTTCTCTTACTATGACAGAAATGTGTGATATTGGCCTTTCTTAGTTTGATTTATCTTATTTCATATGATGCTCTGCAATTTTATTCGATTATCTCCACATACCATAATTTCAAATCTGGCTTTCCTATCAGTCCTGTAGGAGGCAAAATCAACTCCCTTCCTATTCTAATGCATTACTAGGGCATGCTTACATTAACTTCCTGTTCTACCATCTGGGTCAGTTCAAATCACCCCTGTATCAAACAGTTTATTCCTTGACGTTGGTGAAATCTTGTCTCTGGAGGCCTAGCTTTGTACTTTTCAAATCATAGTTTACTCTTGTTTCCTTTTTTTATTCACATTCTTTATCATCTGACTTGAACTTAAATTTGTTTATTCCCATATTCTACCTCCCCATTCAAACACTTGAATCCTTCAACACCCTCTGGGCCACAGATTAGAGAGAGCATCCTATCAGGAGTTCAGTAGTATCGCTAATTGCTCTATAAATTGGACGGGACTCAAAGCTCACTTAATTGCAGTTTCTGAAGGTGAGCTATTCACCTTCTGTTTGTTGGGCAATTCTACTTGTTTATATGTAACTTTCAATAGCTGACATCCCCTTTCTTGTAGCCATTGACCTCAGGATTCTTTGGTTAATTCTTGAGTTGTGTTTGCTTCTGTTTTAGTTTAATTTTACATCATTCTTTTCCAAAATATGAACATGATTTGTATTTCCTTTGTATTTGGCCATCCTGCTTCTGGTTAATTTGGATTCTAGGCAAATAAAGAAAGATACTAAAATTTCTGGTAACATTTTATGTTTTATAAACTTATACATGCTTATTCTCTAACATTTGAGAATTTATTGTATGTTAAAAGTTGTGATAAACATCTTACATATAATTCAACCTTCACAGAGATAATTTAATGATATATATGCTATTGGTAACCCTATTTTGCACAGGAGGATGCTGAAATATAAAGTAGATTGTTCATGATTACTAACAATGTCAGCTTTGTCTTACTCATAAACACTGTATTGGTCAGGGTTCTCTAGAGGAACACAGACAACAGAATGAATATATATTATTACATGGACATATTAGATTAGCTTACACAGTAGGAGATGAATACTCCAATAATAGCTGTCTGGATGCTGGAGAAGCTGAGAACCAGGTAACTGCATGGACCACGAGAATGGATGCCTCAGCAGTACTTAAAGATGAGAGAATTCCTGGAGAGTTTCTATTCTTCAGTCCAGGTTGGAAGGCTAATGATGGAGGAGTTACTTTTATTTAATAAAGAAACTGCCTTGGCCCATTTATAGGCCAGCCCTTAGGTGGGTGGAGTAAACAGACAGAATGCTGGGAGAAAGAAGCCAAGTGAGGGAGTAGCCATGATTCTCCCACTCCAGACAGACGCAGGTTAAGATCTTTCCTGGTAAGCCAGCTCATGGTGCTACACAGAATATTAGAAATGGGTTAGATCAATATGTAAGAGCTAGCCAATAAGAGGCTGGAACTAATGGGCCAGGCAGTGATTAAAAGAATACAGTTTCCGTGTAATTATTTCGGGTGTAAAGCTAGCCGGGTGGTGGGACGCAGCCCCGCAGCACTTATTACAACAGAGTGGCACCCAACGTGCTAATTAACTCCACGTAAAACCTGAGAGGGCTTAAAAAAGACACAGATAAAATTTAAGACAGCTTTTTGCTGTTTGTGGGTTGCATTTGGCAAGGAAATTGTCCTGACTCAGCAGCAGGAAAAAACTGGCTGTTTTAAAATGCCGGCTCTCTGGGCTGTGACGCCATTGCGATCTCTGTCTGGCTCCTGCGGGAGACAGAGCTTTTGAATGGAGCATTTGGAGTAAAGTGCTACGGCTTGCTCGATGGCAATGTGGATTGCTGTGTGCCTGGAACTGTGTGTGACTCAGGGGCACCAAATGGTTCTGATGCAGGAGCAGCTCAGCTCCGCCATGCTGAACTGTGCTGGTCTCAGGCAGGAACTACCGTAATTACCATAATAACAGCGCAGTTAAGGTTTAGACTGGGTAGGACATAGGTGGTACCATAATACCTCTAAATGGTGCAACTTAGGTTTTTAAGAACTGCTTAATATTTTAAAAAATGCTCCTGGATAGTAAAAAAATTACAGATTCACAATAGAACTGATTCAGACACTGTTGGATGAATGTACGTAGGCTTGAGAGAGAGAAAAATATATATATAAAGAATAAAGTTAATGTCTTAAAAAAGGGTAAAGTCTTTAAAGAGACAGAGTACAGATAGTTATAGATTAAAAGAAAAATAAAAATAAGCCATGTAAAAATGGAAAATTCACAGAGAGTCTGGATTCTTTGTATTATTGTGTTTTCTTTAAAATTTTTGACTGTAGAGGAGCTAAATACAGAGAGACATTTCATTATATGGGCTGCCAAGCTAAACCACAATGGATACAAGGGTATTATGATTTCAAAATATGGATCTAAGGATATGATGCTTTGGAGAGGGTCTTCTTTTGTTTTCACAGAAGATGAGACTCTGTGGATTGCGTCTATACCAATATGGTATGATAGACCACGCCCTCCTGAAAGGTTGCTGTGAACACCTTCAGAAAATTACTTCATTCAACTGCCGACTGAGATGACCCTGACACACAGGTTACACCATTAAAGATCTAAATACAGCGCCCCCATTCAGCAGAAAGCAGTTTGGAGAGAAAAAACTGCGCCCATATTCCCAAATATTGTTTATAAATGTTCTTTTACATTTAAAGGGGGAAATGATATAGGTATGAATAATTTGCATTGGTATGGATTTTAAGGTCAATTTTGTTATGTGTATATGTATTTCTGATCTTGATTAAGGTATTGTGATTGTGTAGTTCATTTAAAATGTAATGTATAATTAGGAAATATAAGTTGTTAATGGATAATTATCAATAATAGTCAAGCTTGTAGTCATATTAGTTAGATTTTGTAGTTATATAGAAATATATTTCAGTTAGATAAGCATTCTTCATATCTTTCAAAGACTGCAGAATATGGCATTTAAAATATTTTAATAACTTAGGGCTTTTCATGACAATGAGACACTCTGCTCCTGGCAGCACCAATCTACTTCAAGAAGAAGATGGGCATCGAAGAGGCTCCTTATGGAGTTGGTTAGCCATTTGGGCACAAAACTGCTTTTGCCTGGACTGATGCATGAACTGGAAACAAAGAACCCACAGAAAGAGGACTGCTGAACTTGCCTAAAGGTGAGATGGTCGTTTGGGGTTCCTGACTCATGAAAGAGTCTGCGAGACATTCTGCAGGACACAGCAGATAGTGACTGAACTGTCTTTGGAATTTCCTGCTTCATGAAAATGTGTCTGCTGGATACTATGGGCCTGTAGGCCAAAGATGGATGCCCCAACAGTAAGAAAAGAACTTTGGGTGACTGTCCAGGCAGTGAGATGTCTCTGTCATTTCTAAAGTTTGAAATTTCTTATTTCTTGTTTACTTAGGTAATATTATATCCTTCTGGAGTCTTTGATGGAGTTGAAGAATGGTTAGTTATAGTTATAGTTTTCCTTAGTTATGATAAAAGATAAAATAGATATAAATATTGTAACTGTAATTCTTGCTTGATAACCGTTTTGTTATATGTAATTTTACTATGTTAAAGTTAAAGCCTTTCTTTTTTGTTTAAACAAAAAAAAGGGGAAATGATGGAGGAGTTACTTTCATTTAATAAAGAAACTGCCTTGGCCCATTTATAGGCCAGCCCTTAGGTGGGTGGAGTAAACAGACAGAATGCTGGGAGAAAGAAGCCAAGTGAGGGAGTCGCCATGATTCTCCCACTCCAGACAGACGCAGGTTAAGATCTTTCCTGGTAAGCCAGCTCATGGTGCTACACAGAATATTAGAAATGGGTTAGATCAATATGTAAGAGCTAGCCAATAAGAGGCTGGAACTAATGGGCCAGGCAGTGATTAAAAGAATACAGTTTCCGTGTAATTATTTCGGGTGTATAGCTAGCCGGGTGGTGGGACGCAGCCCCGCAGCTCCTATTACAACAGGCTAAAAGAACTGGAGGGGGATGAAAATTAAGGATGGTGGCAGCAGCAACAGACACAGACCCACTCACTCATCAGCAGCAAGAAGTGAGGTCAGATGGGCAAACAGCATTGATTTTCCATAGCACTGATTTTCTTTATATATGGGGTACCTACCCGAAGGTGCTACCTACTTGGGGGATTGGGAGGTCCTCTCTCAATTAGTCCTGGACCCTCTAGACTTTTCTCACAGTGCCCGCCTTTTCTACATTCTGTAACAGGTACTCAGCAAACACAGATGAATCCTTATTAGCTTTGGCTAAGCTATGAAAATTACAATATCTTAGTGAGTGTTCGCATCAGTATTATTTTTATAAATCATTCATTAGAGAAAGACTGCTAGTGCCACTAGTATCTTCAAAACACAATATAAAAGATTTTTAAATATTTCAAATGTTAGATTATTTATAACTACGTGACCTTCTCCAGTAGCAGAAATCTCTGAGAGTTGACATGTTACAGGCATTTGAAGAATCCATTATGCAAATGGAAATATCATGTCTGCTCAGATATTTGTTGTAGGCATTATGACAGATACAAAAATAGCATAATGCATCCTCTCAAAGGGTTCACTAACTTTGGGAGGGGGTGGAGATAAACTAAATACATTTAATAGCAATGGCAATTTTAAATGGCTCTTTGAGCAGATGATGACAATAACAAGTTAATGCAAGATTGTAGCTCAGCATTTCAGAAAAGGGGCACATAATACCAGACCCAGGTAAATGATCTAGAGAGCTCAGGGAGGAAGGATGGATTTAAATCTACAGTAGGAAAAGACAATAGAAGTAAGTAAGGAAGCACATATAGGGTTGATTAAAATACCATGGTCAACTAAAGGATGTACTTTAGCAAGTATCTCCATTTTGCTTGGTTTTGGACTCAGTGTTGAGTAAATATACTGTAACATAGTTTGAAATTTGTGATCTAAGGGGAAACATTAGAACATGGAATTAATATGTCTGCTATATTCTTATGGCTATGAAGTCCACACTGAAGTTGAAATAACTATTAATATTCGGTGTACTTTTTAATAATTATAATATAATCACATAATTTCTCCCTTACCCTTCCTCCTTCCAAACCCTCTTAAATAGCCTTCCTTGCTTTTTCAAATCATGTCCTCTTATTTCATTACTTGTTGCTATATTTATAATACATATGTGTGTACACATATGCATCTCTAAATATAAATATATCAATCTATATAGTGTTATTCATATGTATGTTTTCAGGGATGATCATTTGTAAAAAAGACAACAACAATAAACATGCCAAAATTGAAAGAGGAAAGCCGCAAGGCCTCAAACCTACACAATGAACTACAGTTAACTAAAGAGTGCTGAGAGAGGAGAAATAATGATGAGTTATCAATTGGTGATCAGTGGACTTTCTTTGGACATTGTAAGATAAGGTTTTGGGGTACATTTGGTGAGGTGTCAGCTTTGGAGAACCACTACTTGTCATAGCCCAATCTTATTCAAATAGGTCTCTGAAGTATTTTTCAGTTACAGCTTTAAAGTGAGACATTGAAATCAAAATATTCTGCATAGTGAGTGGAGCTTGATGGTGCCAATGGGACACTGCTAGTGGCTACCCTCTAAGGGGAGCAGGAGAAGCCACAACTACCACAGGTTCTAAAAGTAGCTTCTAAATCTTGGACCTTTTCAGAAGGGTGAGAAAACTCAACATTACAGAGAATCGGTCATGTGAAATATAAGGGTTTGTTTGAGGATGTGTGTACATAATTACGTTAATCTCATGAAAATTTCTGAGAATAAGAATTATGGTTTTATTCTTTTATATATGACAAAAGTTAGATTAGATGCTTGGTATATTGACAGATTTAAAGTTCAACAACACAACCACTCTAAAGCAACTAATAAATTTGGTCTACAAGAAAGGAAAGAATAGATACACTGTAGAATAGCTTTCTAGCTAACATTTGCATTCTTTCACACAGCCATGATTTTTACAATGTAATATTTTGCATCCAACAAATGCATATGATTTTACATTGAAAAATAGTCTTTCTAAAAAGGAGAAAAGAGCTGGGCGGTGGTGGCGCACGCCTTTAATCTTAGCACTCGGGAGGCAGAGGCAGGCGGATCTCTGTGAGTTAGAGGCCAGCCTGGTCTACAAGAGCTAGTTCCAGGACAGGAACCAAAAAGCTATGGAGAAACCCTGTCTCAAAAAATCCAAAAAATAAATAAATAAAAAGAAGAAAAGATATGAAAGGTCTCAGAGAAGTCATGTGATACTCTGTGTGCAGATTTGAAGCATGCTAGTTAGGTTCCAGAAAGTGGGAGGATAGAAAAAGTATAACCCCAGAATCTGGCCATAATTCAAATTGAAGAGAAAACCTTAAGGGAAGCCAAAATTTAGAAGCTATAAAGTAAGTACCTGGAACAGAGAGATTGCTGAAGAGAAGTCTAACAAAAACACCTTCTGTCCGCCAAAAAATAAGACTCATATATTACCAGAAGGTAATGAGGAATAGTCTTTCTTCCTGTTGAGGTACCCATGGGAAGTGTATCCAAAGAAAGTGTACCAAGAAGGACTGAATGATGTATATGATTAACAAGAAAACAATACTAGATGGGGAAAAAAGAAAGGAAGAAAAAAAAAGTTGACCAAGTTCAGATGTTTTGACACAAACAATAGTTGCTATTGTGTATATAAAGGATCTGTAAACCATTTCTCCTCTAAAATATCATCGCAAATGAGATCTGAAATTTACGTTTTGATGCCAAATTTTATTCTCTGGTATTATATTTCCAAAATAAAAATGTGATTGGGAAAGTATACTCTGAAATTAGTTGGTACTTTTGTCTAAATTATTTCAGCATGTTTCCTGCCTTAGATTTTCTAAAAATAAAATTATTTAAAGAAATATGCTCTATAGAATGATAAATATTTGTAATAAATATTAATTATTATAAATAAAATAATTTTCAATAAATATTAATTCTTATAAATAAAACAATTTCTTTATAATGACATAATTTTCATTTTAAAAGTATCACTCAACATGAGGAGATGATAAGCAACAGTGTATATCTATCTTAAGCAATAGCTGTATTCTTGCTAGAATTTACAAACCATTGTAAGCTCACTTGTTTTCTAATGGAATAAAAGAACTTTTTAGAAGTATAGATGTTTTTGACCTAAAAGCACATTCATTTTTGTTGCAGGGGGCCGCTTGTTTGTTCCCCGCCGCTTAGCCTCAAAATAACCACACAGAAACTATATTAATTAAATCACTGCTTGGTCCATTAGCTCTAGCTTCTTATTGGCTAACTCTTGCATCTTAATTTAACCCATCTCCATTAATCTGTGCATCCCCACAAGGTCATGGCCTACCAGCAAAGATTTAACACATCTAACTCTGGTGATGGATCCAAGGTGTCTCTCTCTGACTCTGCTTCCTTCCTCCCAGCATTCAGTCCAGTTTTCCCCACCTACCTAAGTTCTGCCCTGTCAACAAGTCAAGGCAGTTTCTTTATTCACCAACCAATAAAAGCAACACATAGACAGAAAGACTTACTATAATCTTTGTCTCTGTCATTTTGTCTTGTGAAGGATGAGAGAAAACAGAAGAGAATAAGACATAGAAATTCATCTCAAAGTGAAGATATTAATAAAATTTACCTAGGAATGCATAAAAATAACAGTAGCAATGAGCAATAGTGTGTGTACTGCATGGAGAATGGCAGGTTATTAACCATTTAGCTTCAAAAAGTAAGGGGAGAATGTGCTATTGCTTGGTTGATTATGGCGTACTATTAAAAGAAGTAGAGTGAGTTTAGACATACAACAGTTTTGAAGACAACAGAGTGTTCCTTTTTTGCTAATAGCATGGATGAGAATGAGAGAAAGTTTCTGCTTACATCTTTAGATGGATTGGCTATAAACTAAAAACAGCAGTAAAGAACAGTAAGATCAAGAGCAAATGGGGCTGGAGAGATTCCTCAGTTGTTAAGGATACTTACTGTTTTTCCAGAGGACCCAAGTTCAAATTTTAGCACGCACATCAGGCTGCTCACAACCTCTTGTAACTCCAACTCCAGAGGACCAAACACCATCTTCTGACTTCCAGGGCCACCCAAACATACATGGCAGACACTCAAACAAACATGTACATAAAAATTAAATCTTAAGAAACATTCAGGACAAATATATAATGTTTAGGAAGAAAAGACAAGCATATACTTTTTGAAGTAAACACTGTTGATATTGATTATTTTAATTCTTCATTTAGTTAATGATTTTAACTTACCTCTTCAGGCATCCAACAAAGATTTATAGGTTTTGTAAAAGAAAAAAATCTCTTTGATTATATCCTTGTAGAGTATAAGCTGCAGATTAATAGTTTACCACCCGCAGGACAACACCACTTTCGAATGAATTAAACAAATACATTTCTTCCCTTGGATGATGAGATGTAACTTAAAAATTGTAAGCCAGAGAACCTAAATATTTATTAAAACTAAAAGCCAAGGTAAAAAGTTTTTTTCTTTAAAAAAAAGAGTTGTTTTTAGTTATTTTGCTAGACCACTTTTTACTGTAGAAGCAAAAACAGCAGGAGTGGGGGAATGTATTCTGAAAAGAGAGCTGGGAAAGTCTCATCAGGTGAAAGTCTGATGTGAGTGACAAATCTTCAGCAAAGATGGCTTTACCCTTTACCCTTTCTATCTGCAGAACAAAAACCTCTGTCGCCCATGAGCTGTGTAACTTTGGAGCTTAAACGCTGTATTTGAAAAAGGAGGAAATATCTGTCCATCCTAATATTGGACTTAACCTCACCTTTAATGTGCAGTTTGGTGAAGCACTATTAACAGAGCTTGTAAATGTGTTCACCTGCTTTGGGTGGAACTGAAGTCAAATGGAACTTGAAAAGATCAGACACAGATATCAGACTTATCTGACATAGGAACCCAATCTAAAAGTGTTTAAAATTAACATTGTCTGGGGAAGATGGTCATCATGGGCATAAAGATAAATATAGGTATGGTGATTTAAATAAGAATGACTCCATAGACTCATATATGCTTGAATAATTGGTCCCCAGTCATTGGAACAATATGGGAAGGATTAGGAAGTGTGGTCTTGTGGGAAGAGGTATATCATGAGGATAGACTTAGAGGTTTCAAAAGCCCAAGCCAGTCCATCCACCATCCAGTCCATTTCTATTTAGCTCTCTCTCTCTCTCTCTCTCTCTCTCTCTCTCTCTCTCTCTCTCTCTCTCCTTCCCTCTCTCCCTCTCCCTGTCCATCCTGTCCCTCTTCCACTTCCTTCTCTCCCCCTCTCTGTTTCTCTTTCTCTCCCTTCCTCTTTCTCTCTGCCTTATGCTTGTGGATAAGGACATAAGCGTTCAGCTACTTCCCCAGCATCATGTCTGCTATGCCTGCCTGCTTGCAGTCATGCTCCTTTCTATGATGATGATATGTGGCAGATAGTCACACAAATATGTAAATAAAAATAAATCTTGAAAATACTAAGGACAAATATAAAATAAATGAAGTTTAGTAAGAAAAGTGAAGCATGTACTTTTTGAAGTAACTTATTCTCTGAAACTGTGAGCCCCCTCTAAACTCTTTCTTCTATAAGTTGCCTTGATCTTTGTGTCTCTTCACAGCAACAGAAATGTAACGATGACAATAGGATTCCAATAATCCTGTTAGACTAGGAAATTCTCTGTTCCTCTGAGCCTGTGGTTTTCTACAAAAACTGTGTTACTTTTTAAAAATAATATTCAATAACCATAGTTTTGTTGGATTTACTGTAAATATGCATTAAAATTTACTGAGATGCCTTTGAGATTTGTTTTTGTAGGAAGTGAAAAAACTAACTTCTATTTGTCATTTTAATTAAAAATTCAAGCAACATTATCTTCTAATGTACTTTCACCTCTCCTCAGAGATTCACCTAGCTTTTTGTTAATAAAATGCATTAGCCAGGAAGATGTTTTAAGAGGTTATTTGTAAATATCATTAATACAAATGAAAACATAACCACAATGTCTGTAAATGATATGTTATAATGTAGAGGGATAATTAGCTGGAAGATTCAGCTGGTGCCCTAACTAGTTGCTCCTTTATTTGACAGAAGAGATTCATAGAACACATATTCCTTAAAAAAGGCACTGTCGCCAGGCGGCGCACGCCTTTAATCCCAACACTCGGGAGGCAGAGGCAGGTGGATCTCTGTGAGTTCGAGACCAGCCAGGTCTACAAGAGCTAGTTCTGGAACAGGCACCAAAGCTACAGAGAAACCCTGTCTCGAAAAACCAAAAAAAAAAAAAAAGGTACTGTCTATAAAACTGGAAATAATTATTCCATAATTATTCCAAGTGAAGTAACCCAGATGCAGAAAGACAAATGAAACATATTCTCTCTCATATGAGGATGCTAGGTTTGAATCTTTAGATGGATACGGTTAAACTGGAGTAACTACAGAAGAAAAATGGTTAGGGACCATTCAGGGCCTTTCAAGGAATGATATCTCGACTACAGAAAGCATGAAGGATGAGTGGGAAATAATGGATCAAGAACGGTTAAATGAGATGAGAAACAGGATGGCAGATGGCATGTAGATGTGTGAGTATGGGGAGGGAAAACTAACAGTAAAACCATTTGAAAAAAAGCTATATGGAAGCCTACTACTAGAGAAAAATTCTTTTTTTTCTTTATACATATAAACAAGTTTAAATTTAATTACTCTACAACAGGAGGACGATACCTTTTTTAGACACCATAGATTATCAAATAAATAAGCCCATGATGGGTTACATCTTTTCAAGTAGCTACTTAGTAAGATACCCTAAACATTATAGGCTGTTGCTGTTTTAGCTTACCCTCTAGATGGTAATCCTCTGATAGCTAGACTATATTGCTAAAGTCTCTACACAGCTGAGTCATAAAATATGGAGAAATGAAGTTGGTGCTGACCTGAAAACTTTATTCCTACTGGCTTTTGTAGTACTGGAAGGTACTCTACATGCTACTGGGAGAGTGAACATTGTAAACAACAACATGTAAGATACGCTTCCCAATGCAATAGTGGCTTGAACATTACAGGAGTCACTTCCTGTTTGACTTTACCTCTGTTCTAAAAGACAGGACTTATTTGGTCCATTATTGGGGCCAAAATTCCATGTCTGGGTAGTTCATAAGCCATAGGGGAGAGCCTACTACTATTATTCTGTTACATGGACATAGTATTAAACTACTCCCTACACACGTATCTTTATACCTATAGATCTGTGCATCTCTTGATCTTCATCAGGGAAGGCATTTTTCACAATAGATGGCTACTTATACAGAGAACCACAACTAATCAATGTGCAAACAAGAGGCCATGGAGAGCTTAGCCTCAAGTGGTACACCCCACTCCTTCCAAGGATTGGGGATTATCATAGAATAGGTGACAGAAAGATTGTAAGACTCAGAGGTAGCAAATAACTATAGAAAAAGTATTCCTCAGATATAATAGGGCAGTTGCACAAACAAACTCACAGAAGCTATGACTGTTACGCAAGATCAACACAAGCAAACATGATAGATGGGGAGAGAGTCAAAAAGTCCTCCTAGCTGAGGACCCATTTGAAATTAATGGATGCTGCAAGAACAAGAGTCAGTTTTCTTCAAAGATAAGGCCCCATGATTTAGATGGCCCTAACATGCATACACATACTGTCAGAACTATGTGGACTCAGTATTGTTGCTGTTTTTCTAAGAACTCATAAAATTGGAAAAGAAGTGGTGTGGAGGGTAAAAGGGAGGAATTAGAAGATACTAAATGGGATGACAGATTGATCAAAATATATTATATGTGTATATGAAGGTCTCAAACAATAAAATAAAAGATATTATCTAATATGAACTAAAAAGATAATGGAGGTAACCATGGGAATGGAGAAGGGAAAAAGAGATGGGGAAAAAAAGAAAGAAAATCAATAAAAACTAATTATGTATGAATGTTAGGGTTTCTATTTCTGTAATGAAACACCATGACCAAAACAAGTTAGGGAGAAATGGGTTATTTTGGTTTACACTTCCACATCACTGTTCATCTTTGAAGGAGGTAAGTACCAGAGCTCAAACAGGCCAGGAACCTGGAGGCAAGAGATGATGGATAGGCCGTGGAGGGGTACTGCTTACTAGATTGTTCTTCATGGCTTGATCATCCAGCTTTCTTATAGAATTTAGGACTACCAGCCCAGGATGGCACCATCCATAATGGGCTGGGCCCTCCTCCATCGGTCACAAATTAAGAAAATGACCTGAGAGATCTTGATTGAGAGAGCCAATGTGGGGTTAGGGAGAAACCTGGTGCTAGGGAAATTCTCAAGAATCCATAAGGATGACCCCAGTTGAGACTCCTAGCAACAGTGGAGAGGGTGCCTGAACTGGCCTTCCCCTGTAATCAGACTGGTGAATACAACTATCATCATCGAGCCTTCATTCAGAAACTGATGGAACCAGATGCAGAGATTTACAACCAAACAACAGGCCAAACTCAGGCAATTTAGTCAAAGAGAGGGAGGAGGGAATACCTAAGCAAGAGAGATCAAGATCATGATGAGGAAATCTACAGAGATATTGGACCAAGCTTGTGGAAACTCTAGACCAAAAGCTATAGAGAATCCATGGGACCAATTAGGCCTTCCATCTGTGGGAGACAGTGGTGAAGCATGGAATATCTGAGGGGCCCCTGCCAGTAGGACCATGATCCATCCCTGGTGCAAGATCTAGCTTGTTGGAGACCATTCCTTTTCCTGGAATGCCATGCTCAGCCTTAGTGCAGCAGAGAGGAGCTTGCTCCTGCCCCCAACTTAATGTGCCAGACTTTGTTGACTCTCCATGGGGGAGCCCCTATGCATTGGGAGGAGTGGATAAGGGGTGGGCTGGGGGTGGGAGGAAGGAGAAAGGAAAACTGTGGTTGGAATGTAAACATGAAATTAAAAAATAAACGAATAAAACTTTAAAAAGAAAATTACCTACAGGCTTGCCTGCCTCTCCAGTAGCTTGTGTCAAGTTGACATAAAACGAGTCAGAACAGTATGAAATGCCACAATGCAACTCATTATTTTGCAAGTTAATTTACAAATATTTTTTTAAAAAGAAAACCTTCTCTTCAGATGGATTCAACCTTTAGCCCTCTTCATTATATATACCTAAAGGGCAAGTATTGACAATGAACAAGAGACAATTCTATTCGCAAGCCAGATAGTTTAGGTACACTGCCATTGAAAATAAAATCCATAGCCTCTCAGCATCAAAAGAAACTGAAATTAGATTCTGAACAAATCTAATCTAACTCATTAAATAAGCTTGATTGGTTGAACCTAAAACTTTATGTATGCCACATCAGATATTCTGAAAAAGTTAACAAAATTCTTCAAAATATTGAATCTTGACATTAAACAAAACAAATGAATTATTTTAGCTCCCTCCAGGAATAACTCCCATTTAATAAATCTAGATTTCTCATATGGTAAGATCAGTAAAGAGACTTTGGGCTTTGTCTTTTTAACTGTTTCTTCTCATTCACAAAGTCAGAAGGAATGTCAGATGTAAAGATACTATTCATGACATAGAAATCTCTCTGCCCTCCCCCACTTTGGCCCACTTAAAATAATGAATGCATATGTATCAATAGAAAGGGCATTCAGGTGATTGATTTGCTTCTGAATATAAGCATAGTAGTATAAAATTCTTCAGTTGCATGAAATATATCATTAGGAGAATAGAAAGTAAAAAAACTTAATGGATTTGGTAACTAATATTATATCATGAACATTTGGTTCTACATTGCATAACTACATGCTTATCGGTTTATATATGTTTGTGTGTATGTGCGTGTTGTTTGTACTTGATTGTATAGAATATATGAATGTATGTGTTCATGGACTCCTGCCAGTATAAAGGCCAGAAATTGATGACTGTCATCTACCTTGATTATTCTCCACTATTTTTGAGATTGGGTCTCTCCTTGAATTTACAGGTCAACAATTTTGTTAGACTAGTCAGACCCTATGCCCCCAGAATCTTTCTGTCTTCATCCTCAAGTGCTGGGCTTCCAGGCATGGCATTCACAAATGCACCTAGCTTTTCCATGGGTGCTAGGTATGTAAATTCAGGTTTTCACGTTTGTGAGACAAGCATTTTATCCTATAAGACATCTCTCCAACCTCAGGATTGTCATTTCTTTGAGATTATTTTGTCTGGGTATGATTTTTATGACTTAGTAATAATGAATGTTGTGTAATTTCAAATTTTATTTTGAAATATTGAATAATATTATAAGGCATTGGAATTATATAGTTATATAATATACATATACATAACTCTCACCCAGTTCAAGGAGTTATATATAGCAAATAATTGATAATCTCTGCTGATATCACCTGATCAAACTTCACAACTTTCCAAGGATTAGCACAGCCTAGGATTTGGTATATTTCTTTCATTTATGGTTTATATATGTCTCTTTGAATATTCCCTGATGTTAAAAATTATCTCAATTTTTTGCCTTATAATATATTGTGTGTTTTCTAGTTTGTTTATTTTGAAGCCCTGATTTTTAAATTTGATATAAATGATATACTTCTTATATACATCTGAAAATTACTTTCCTCATTCATTATTAAATTTGAAATTTCATCCATATGCATTAACATATTTCTGGGCCAGTGTACTTTACTTTTACATATTATTCTATCATATGACTAAGAAATAACTGAAATGTACACTTGATTGATATTTGAGTTCTCTTTGATTTTAGCTATCGTAAAATTATTTCCAATAATAGTGCTGTATTTGGTATCTATGTGTGATATGATAATTAATTCAGGACATAGACATATGAATGAAGTTAATTGCATATTTCACAATCACTGAATACCTGAATTTATATACCCTACAACCATATAAAATCTGGGCATGGTGATTGTAATGATATAATGATCTGTTCATCTCTTTAAGAGACAAGCCATGCCCCCTGTTTGCGAGACAGACTGATCTTCAGCTTGCAGCCTGACTCTCTCTTTTTTCTGTCTCCCTCTCAAAGAGGCACCTTCTACCTCTCTCAACTTCTTCCCTTTCCCCTCCTGTCCCTCCCTCCCCTCTCTCTCTCATCTCTCTTCTCTCTCTCCTCTTTCTTCTCTCCCCCCCCCTCTCTCTCTCTGCTCTTCTCCTTCTCTACCTTCTCTTCCATAACCTACTTAATAAATATCCAACCTCACTCTGCATGGTGTACCTATCCATCTGTCTCTCACCCCCACACACACACTGCATGGTTCCCTGCCTGAGACTAGCCACCTTCAGAGACCTGCAGCATGGTCTCATGGCATTCACATCTGTTTGTTTCTCCTTGTGGCCTGCTGCAGCCACTTGGGGAACTGCACTGTCCCTGCCTGGGACTGGCTGCTCTCAAGGCCTGCTCCCTGCTGCCACATGGCCTGCTGCCACCGCTGGGGATCCTACAGCATTTTTAATGATCCATTACATTTGGTGCCATGACTCAGGTAGGCTCTCTCACCCCGAGCTCCTCTCCCAGGGTTGGGATCCTGAACCAGGTATTTTTTTTCCACAACCACCACGTATTCCATAAGCTTGAGCATGATTTCTACTCATATCAGTGGCTTCAATTGGTGACTTTCCCCCATTCTGGTCAGTTTAACCATTTCTACAAACCTGAGGAATTGACCATTGAGCTCTGGCAATTCTCTGGTTTCTTAGAAATAGGAGGACTGTCCCCAACCACTGTCTTCAAGGCTACGGTTGTGCCCTTTGCTGACATGCATCTCTGGATTGCTTCCCATAGTTGAAATTATGTTCAGAATGGCCCAGGGCCAATCCACCAGCGACTGGGGGCCCAGGTCCCTCAGATTCTTCTTTCTCTTTTTTCCCATTCATTTTCTTTTCTTTTTTTCCCTTCCTGGAAAAGGCTGCTCGGAGCAGCTTTTGGCCTCTCTGGGTTCCGAGTCATCCCTACCAGAGGCGACGAGGCCTTACCTTCCCGCTCATGGCCTGGGGGACACCATCCCATGGGTCTTGTGAAGGATGCACTGATTCATACCCCACCCACAGTTGAGAGACGTCTTACTGTGTGCCTTGTAGTATTGCTGTTTCATGGGATTTCATGGTTTTAGCCTTGGGTAGCAAGCCAGGCATATTCATCCCCTCTGGGATGGATGCCTTTTTGAGGCCCTAAAACCACAAGCCGTAATGCCCTACTTCTTTCAGCTCTTACACTCACTTTGCTGGATGTAGGGATATAGCCCCACCCATTGGGGGCGTGTTCGCCTCGGGCTAATGTTTACTGATAAATCTGCCGGGCGTGATCCCAGCAGCCCCTTTTTTCTCTGCTTTTCCTGTTCTCCGCGGGAACCTGTGGTCATGTAAGTCTATTTCCTTATTAAAGCTGTATATATTTTTATAATCTGTCTGCATTCATTTATGCCGCCACATTTTGGCGTCCAACGTTGGGCTATTTTGCCCCCACCCCGGCACAGGGGGGGCGCAAGCTCCATCTTTCCCAGCCTTTGCGAGCAAGCTAGTTACCAGAGCTCAGGAAGTGCGATTGGGCGAGCATAGCCTGCTAGCTTTCACAGCGTGCTCCCTGCTCACTTTCCCTTCCCCCATTCCTGGCCACAATACAGTCACAGAGCGGCAACCCCCACTAGGCCCCTTACGCCTATGGTGGGCCTGCGCCTTCTTTCAGACTTACTCAGGCCAGAGCAGGTAACCGCTCCCTGCCTGGCTTGGCTAAGCCTCACTGCCTGAATTAACGGAAGCACCTGCGGTTTTGAAGCAAAAGCCGCCACAGCAGCAGACAAAGTGACCCCTTCCGCGACCAATCTAACTTGTCAGGCAGTACAATAATTTTTGTTTTGAGTTAATTGTTTCAGACCGGCTCTGGCTTAGACCACATGGACTCGGGTGCATTTCTTTCGCCACCACTGGCAGGAAAACATCATTACAGGTACATAATTTTCTTTTATAAATAAGAAAAATGTCTGAAAACATTACCGTTCAAGACTTAAACAGCCTTTTCAATTGTACCATGTGGGAGATTTTACAAGAAGTGTCTGTCAGCCCACAGATATGGATCTTTCTGGGATTCGTAGTTTTCCTTGGTACTGTATGGTTTGATAATAGAAATATGATAAAGTCTTTACGAGACGAGGTTGAACACTTAAAAACAATTGAGAATGACAACAATCTTCTCAAAAAACAGTTTGAAGTTCTCCAGGCAGAGAACAGATCTTTGTTTAACACAACTCGACAAACTGAACAAAATTTAGAAGAGGTACAGGCTGATGTTAAGGAGAAATTCATTACTATGGAAGAGGGAACAGCTGATTTGGATCGTAAGCTTCAGTCCCTTTCAGTAGGAACTGAAACATTAACTGAGAGAATCAAAACTGCTGAATGTGACAATCGGATTTTGTCTAAAGCTTATGACAGATTGGTGGAAAGATTGTCAATACAAGAAGGCACAGTTTATGCTATAAAAATTATGTCCAAAGATGAGATGTTATCTCTAATGGCCAAACTTCATACTTTAGAATCCTCAGTGAAGGCTTTAGAACATAATTCTGGACAGGAGATTCAGACATTACAGAAGGCAATGGTGAATAGAATTGAAAAGATTGAGGAATTTCTAAATTCTGAGGAAGAAGAGCAAGAGGTAGAAAGGCAAATTTTAACTACATCTGTGGGTAAATCTCTCCGGGACAATTCCCACAAAGCTCTACCTACAGTTCTACCTGCCTTTCCAGTAGTAACAACAGAGAAAGTAGTTGGTTCCAGAAACCCTAGGGTCATCAAGGAAGATACATGGGAACATGTCCGTATGAATGATCTCAAAGAAATTAAACAGGCTGTAATGACTTTTGGGATGCATGCCTCTTTTGTTAAAGAGATGCTAAGATCTTGGGCCACAACAAATAAAGTCACATCCTGTGACTGGTTACAACTGAGCTCTGCTGTCCTTGAGAGTGGACCGCAATTGAAATGGAAATGCTTATTCAGGCAAGAGGTTAGACTTTTAGAACAGCAGGAAAGAGCAAAGGGAATTGAGATTTCCCTAGATCAAATTCTAGGAGAGGGGCTATTTTCTGACCCTCAGGAACAAGCTAATTTGGATGAAAACACACTCTCCATGTGTACTACAGCAGCCTTAAGGGCTTGGGACAGGGTGCAAGACCCAGGACAGAGAATGGAATCATTTGTCAGAGTTAAACAGGGTCAGAGAGAACCCTTTAGTGACTTTGCTTTTCCTCATATCTGTGTCTTTCTTTATATGTCAGTATATGTCCTTGTTGTTAATGTTTAAATTTCCCATGACAAGCAACAAATTTTCCTACAGTAATCTTTGAAGTTTCCAGGATGAAGATGGGGCCCCACGACATCAATTCCATCTGGTTTTGATGACGTCATTAATTTTTTTGTAAGTGCTAATATTAGACCTGTTTTTTGGTACCAACTATATGAAACAATTTCGAATGGTGCACATTTTTGACAACACTCTGGCCGGACCTTCTCAAAACGCTCTGAGACTAGTTACAATTTTCTTAGGTCAAAGGTTAAATTGGGAATTTTACCATCATTTGCTTTCACAGGACCCCCTAAGAAGAACGTCGCCCCCATGTCAGCAAGAAGCAATCTTAGAGGACGACATCCCCTCTCCCAACAGAGTTTGCCCTCAGGGTTAGGGACATCTTTTAGTGGTTGGTTTAGGGTTGAGGGGAAGGGGTGATATTTTTATGGACTTAGGGGTATTAAAAAAAAGAAGAAGAAGAGGAAGAAGAAGGGGGATTAACTGGTTTTATGGGATGATTGGTATTTGTGAATTATTGTTTATAGAAAATTGTATTGGTACTGTTTCTTGTATATTGATATATTGAATATTGAATGTGAGTGTTCCTACCTCTATTTTTGTATGAGTATGCTTATAACTTTGTCTGTATTGTATTGATACATCTACCATATTACAATGTACATTTCTACCTCTGATACTATGACATTGTTTACAATTGAAGATCATTGTCTTCATATATTGCACAGTTGTTTATTCTTTTAGTCTTCAAGTTGATAGGTATTGAGAATTATATGTTTGTCATATTTATTTTTAAGTTAATCAGGTCTTTTAGTTACATAGAGATTATATTTAGTATAGATAGTATGATCTTCAGCCTCTTCGAAGAGCTGTAGAAAATGGCCTTTAATCTAACCTAAAATTTCTGTGCCAACGAGACACAATTACTCCTGGCAACACCACTCTACTCCCAAGAGAATGTTGAGCACCAAAGATACTCCACTGGGACCTTGTCTTCTTGGCAGAACTGGCCTTTGGGTTAAGAAAAGCCCCTACCTCAACTTCTGACAAAGATACAGAATATCACTAAGTGGATGAAACACGATTGTCTTATCCTGCCAAGACAGGGTTCTAAGAATGGTATGTCAGTTATGTTAGACCTTAGCCAAAGTTGGTTGACTCAACATTGCAAATGAGACTTTGGGTGATTGCCCAGGTAGTCAGTTGTCTCTGTCAATTGTTGCACATTTTGGATATCTCTCGTTTGTTAAGTAATATTTATTCCCTTCTCAGATCTTTGACGGAGTTGAAGATTATATAATTGTAGTTACTCTTTGTTATTTAGACTCCTTTAGATAGAATGTTTAGCAAAACTTTTATTCTCAATATTGTTTGTTATATTTATTATTTGTTATTATTGTATATAGTTGTATTTGGCTTAGTTCTATCTTATTTAGACAAAAGGGGGAGATGTAGGGATATAGCCCCACCCATTGGAGGTGTGTTCGCCTTGGGCTAATGTTTACTGATAAATCTGCCGGGCGTGATCCCAGCAGCCCCTTTTTGCTCTGCCTTTCCTGTTCTCCGCGGGAACCTGTGGTCCTGTAAGTCTATTTCCTTATTAAAGCTGTATATATTTTTATAATCTGTCTGCATTCATTTACGCCGTCAGCTGGTGTCTTGCCAGCTCTACTTTTATGGGAGCTTTCTCACTACTGCCAGCACACAGGCAAATGGATCCTGCCATGGCTACTGCTGCCAACAAGATTGGTGGGATCCATGAGGCAGCTTTTTTCTTTTTTTTCTTTTTTTGATTTCTCGAGACAGGGTTTTTCCGTAGCCTTTGGTTCCTGTCCTGGAACTAGCTCTTGTAGACCAGGCTGGCCTCAAACTCACAGAGATCCACCTGTCTCTGCCTCCTGAGTACTGTGATTAAAGGTGTGCGCCGCCACCACGCCGGCCCAGCTTTTTTCAATTACAGCCTTTTGCTCCCCTCTGCAGCTTGTGGCATAGCGGCTCAGCCACAGGGTGCATCATGCCTCTTGGTCTCTCTTATTAAGCTTAAAATCCCTGAAGCTCAAAAATTGTGGCTTTTCCATCTATTATTGAGCTTAAAACACCTACAGCTCAAAAATTGTGGATTTTCCACACAACATGTGACTGCTGCCATTTTGACTGGGGTCAGGTGACTTCATTGCCATCTTGGCTGATAGCCAGGTCAGGTGACCAAGATCTGCCATCTTTACTGAGGTATTCCCTGCATGGTTCCCCAGTGTTAATTCTGTTACATGGGTGACCCTACCACCATCTTAACTGAGAGCCATGCCTATTCATGTCTCTGTCTCTTGCCCGCTGCAGTGTGTCTCCCTGCCCTGGACCAGCCACCGCTCAGGTACCTGCAGCTGTCCCTGTCAGGGAATGGCTGCTCTCAGAACCCCCTGCCCACTGCCTGCCACCACATGGCCTGCTGCCTGACACTGCTGGGGATCCTGCAGCATTTTTTTTTATTTTTATTTTACTGTTACAGTGATGGGTGCCTATAATCTAAGAACTGTCAAGTTAGAAAACCCTGGAGACTTGCTGGCATGTAATCCAGGTTCAGTGAGAGACTATGTTTCAAAAAAGGTGTTGTCAATATGGCTGCCATGCCTGATATTCTTAGTTCAATCCTGGAATCCACATGGTGGAAGAATCAAAGACTCTTAGAAGTTTCCTCTGACCTCTATACATACCTCAGTACTTTAGCTTGCAAACACACAAAGAGATAATTAAGTAAATAGCCTAGCACAGTGGCAAATGCCTTTAATCCCAGCACTTGGGGAGAGAGGCAAGCAGATTTCTATGAGTTCAAGGGCAGTCTAGTCTATATATCTAGTTCCACATGAACAAATGCTACATAGTGAGAGTCTAAGACTAAAACTAAGTAAAAGAATATAATTTTTTTAAAAAGATGAGGAAGTGATTAAGGAAAACTACTTAGTCTAAAGTTTATTTCTGATTTAAACATATGCACATACACAAGCACACACATACATATGAGTAAATTTTCTAGGTACTAGTAGAGGCAATATATTAATATGTACTGCCAGACTGATCTCTAATTTTTTCTATAACGTTATGTTGGGACTAATTGAGTCCTGGCCTTCAGCTTCTCTTCTCTCCTAGAACCTTCTAATTAAAGTTACTAGAAGCTGTGCCTAGCTTAGAAGATCAGAGGATGGTATTTTCACCTGTTGGCCCTTGACTGCAGTGTATTTAAGCCTACATGGTGCTAATAAAGAGAGGCTTTGGTATCAGTGTTTAAAGGTCTGCTTGTCAGTCTGTCTCTGTCTCTGCATTTGTGTTCTCAACCTCCAGCCCCTTGCCCAAAGCTCGTGAACTGAGTTCTAGCACACAGAGCACAGACACGGGTATACGATGCGTGGCAATTGGAGGTCCCCACCGAGATTTCAGCAATGTTATACTTATAGAACCAGCATATGCTTATCATATATAATGTGAATGGGTTTTGATTTGAAGTTACTTCATTACCAGTACATTTGAGACAACTTTGTAAATAGCATAAATATTTCCTGTTCTGAGAATTGCTTATGTACATATCCTACTTATTTTTCTCTGGAATTCTCTTTATTCACTAATTTATATGGTGAGAGGAAACTTAAATAGAGCCATTCAATAATAATGCAGATATTTAAATTCTATCTAGCTTTTGTGAGAGAATAAAATGTGATGATTAGTGTGGTATATACCACAAGTTACCAATATTCTGGACTTTAGATGAGAAGAAAAAGACAGTATCAGGTTATGTATTCTTAGCAGTAGTCACAGAATATTTTCTGAGAGTGATACCATGGATATTATTTGTGCCCTTGCCTTATCATTTAAATACTATATAACCTATTATATGGATTCAATAACTGCAATATTTTTAACTAGCCACTTAGTTCTATGAGGGTAAAGGTATGAGGAAAGGAAATGAGTGAGAATGTAAAGGGTTAATTCCTAACTCACTGTTTAATGAGACACAATAATGACGTATAAATTGTTCTGTCATGAACTTGTATACATATACACACACAATTTAAGAAGTTAAATTTCAAAAAAAGAAAGTAAAGTTAATTTCCTTTAAAAGTTACATGCATTTTTTAGTTAAATGAGTATAGTTGAAGAAATTTTCATTCAATGAAATAAGTGAGATACAGAAAGGTAAATGTCATATGTTCTCACTCACATAAGGAAATGTAAAATGTTAATCTCAAAGAAGAGCATAAATCAGTGAGTACACAAGGCCAGGAAGAGTATGAGAAGGGCATGAGGAAAGTTTGGTATCTAATTGTATGAATAGGGTCAGCACTCTATTAAAATACAGTGACCACCGTTTATAATTAGTGTTGTATCATGAAGAGCTAAAAGAAAGGAAGTTTATAGATTCAGATATAAGAAATTGAAATGCTAAATATCTTGATGATTGTATGTCATGCATATGTATTGTCTTATCACAGTCTATCCCGTTACTACGCATAACTATTATATGCCATCTTAAAAATAGGATGAATGGGCTCAATACAACTTAAAATAGGAAACTGTGTGAGTATAAACCATCTCTCAATTTAGAAAATAATTTTCTTTATTTTTAATGGACAGGTAAAATTGTATCCATTCATCATAAATATGCTTTAAAGTATGCTGTAGACATATTATGATCATAAACCATATATGTAGTGATCATTTTTAAGCCACTTACATTGTGTTTGGATTTTTCTCTTTCCTTATCCCTCTTTATTGAAGTAAAAGTGTTTAAAAAAAGTAGTGTACACTTAGAGTATAAGAAAAAAACACAAACATTTCAGAGATATGGGAAAACATCCATTTCTATTTAGCTATAAAATGAAGATCATATTATTCATCTTGTCGGATTGTCATAAGCATTAGGGATTAGGGATGAGTTGGCTGAGCATAGAGCCTGGAGCTGAGCAAGTACTTTGCAAACACTGTCTCCCTTTATTCTATTTTCCCCAGAATTAGAGGATTATGGGATTATTTCTATTATAAAGAAATACAAATATGTTGTTTTCTATCTTTCCTTTTATTGAAAGAAGTTAAATATCATTATCTATTTACTATGCTTGCAGTCATTATGATGCCCCAAATGAGCTGGCAATATTGGAACAATTAATTGTTTCTTATACTTTGTGCTGAAAGACCCACAAAACACATTCAAATATGATGCAGGGTTAGAGTTCACATCTGTTCGGAAGCAATATGTCACAATGTTTCATGAGCTTTCTTACATAAGAATATCTTCCCAAACCACCCATCCACTGCCTTCAGGCTGTTTTGGACTTAAAAGCCAGATAGCACAGGTATCAGAAATGTCTGCAATATAGGAATGATAAGTTCTGAGGTGAATCTGATTAAGCTTTCTTATGGTAAAAGAAGAAATATGGATATTTTGGTAACCTGAGTGGTGTTTAATAGTGTATTTCTTGTTCTTGGCTATATTTCTGATAGGCAACAACTTGAGAACCCCCTTCCAAATGAGAATTTCTTTCTCCAAAATGCTGGTTGATCAATAGCTTCCTCTCCAAAAGCAAACACTGTGGTAGAAAAGCACCCAAGATATTTTTTTTTCTTTTCTCCACACCCAAGGAGTGGTTAAATAGAAACTTTTAAAAATAAATGAAAAGAAACAATAATATTTCTTTCAGTCTTTTGGTATCTTACTATTCACAACCTCAAATTTTATATTCCAAAATGAGCTAAGACAATGTGTGTAGCAGATTATCCAGATCCCATAATGGTAAAGGCCTAGTTTTATTTCAAGTTTGGAGTCTCAGAATACTTTACCAGTGCAATATGTTTAAATGGCAGCCAAGTCATATAGGTTATTCTAGAAGACTGTATAAATCACAATTTAATCAAACTTTAATGTAAATGCTACATCTCTGTATGCCATTAAGAAGAACACAGTGTCTTTTCCTTTAATATTTCTCTTTGGGGAGTTGATTTTGCTGTTTTGCTCCACTTTTACAATTTGTATCTTGGTGCTGTCTCAAATCTTCTGTATCTTCCTCATTGAAGTTCCAAAACACTTTATAAAGATGAAATAATATGAAAGTAGTTGGAACTAACTAATGCTTACATGACAATGACTACTAATCCTTCCAAAGAATTATAATGTTCAAACCATAACTTTTGAGAACAATGAATTGTCATCACTTTAAACAAGGGTTATTAACAAAGCAGCAAAATGAATCTCTTTGGTAATAAGATGCAGTCAAGGAGTGACCCTTGTCTTGAGACTTGCGATTCACCAAAAACTCTCTACTTCCTATGCAGTAGTAACTTAATCTCTAGAGCTTTTGAAATGGGCCAATTTTTTATGTTACAGGCTGGAATATATGAGTTTCTTTCAGAAGATGAGAATGGTCACATTTGAAATGTCTATGTTTTACTTATGATCACCTCTTGCAATAAATCCTTGAGGCTTTTATTTTTATCTTTCTGGTGGGTTTGATCAGGAAGAATATCTAATACACCCCTAAAAGTAAATAATCCTTCTCAGTATTCTGTCTCTTTCTGACTCCACCACAAAATAAACATGTGGGGAGAAAATAAACAAAGGCAAAAGCTACATGACTGGAAGTGATTATCAACTCTGATCTTGACATAGGAAGAAGGCTTGCTTTGGCATTCTACAGTCAATATGAATATTAGTGTGAAATCACATCATCTACAAATGCAGCAAAAGATTAACACAGTTAAAAGAAAATTGTATTACCTTCAATGCTCCCATAAAAAATACTAGAAAGAATTATAAGTTTTAGTCTTCTGGTCAGTGAATACCAATTCTTAAAATAAATAGTTTGGAGGATATCAATGTGAGGAATATCTTCAAACAGTTCAGTCATTATACAGTCTAAATTGTATTATTGACTCATAGGTCTGGAATTCAATTATTACTCTGCACTTGATGAGACAATCATATCTTTGATAACACTGTAAAATGTGCCCTAAGCCTCCTTTATATTCTTGCAGTCATTAATCCATGAGAAATAAAAAAAAATTCATCCTGACCACCTTTAAACTTTTGTTTTTCTTGCCCTAGCAATTTCACTGACTGAATCTCACTACTGTGTCTGCATTAATATCCTTGACACAACTCATGTCTTTCTCACTTCTGTCTTCTTTGATTCAAAACTTTTCCATAGAGCTGTATTAAAAGAAAAAGTGTTTCTATTCACTTTTGCTTTTACTTCTGAAGGATCAAAATTCTTCTAAAACATCATTGTTTTTAATAAGATGTTCTATTCTTAAACCTTCTGGGAACAGTAAGTGAGTAAATAAAGCTTTGATCGGTGAACTCCATTAAAAAATACTGTGCTTAATTTGTTCATTTATTTGCTCACAATGATTTACTAACTCATTATTGTATGCCCAGGGCTAGACTAATTGCTAAGGGCAAATTAGTGAATAGGATAGATAAAATCTTGCTTTAAATGATGATTACCAGCAGGACAGATAGACTGCACAATAATTACAAGTAACAGGATGCCATAAAGGGTCACATACACGTGTCACCAAGGGATACTAAGAAGCTTGTAAAGATCATCTGAAATAAATCACATTAGCACAATATGAAAAGTTTACTAATAGTTTAAAATGGTAAAGGTGGAAAGGGGTCATATGGAAAGAATGCTTGAAGGCAAAAGAAATCATTACTGACTTTCAGGAAAATAGTTTCTCATATCCATCTGTAGAAAATGAAGCCATAGTGATGAGAGTTGAAGCTTTGGGGATGAACATGATTCAGATTATGGGAAGCTTCAAATACATGAAACTCCTATAAAAACAAAGCATTTAATTGGAAACTTGCTTATAGTTTCAGAGACTTATTCTGTAATCATCATGGTGGGAAGCATGGAAGTTCATAGGTAGACGTGGTGCTGGAGCAGTAGCTGAGAATTTTACACCCTGATGCATAGGTACCCCCCCCCCCCACACACACACACACACAGAGAGAGAGAGAGAGAGAGAGAGAGAGAGAGAGAGAGAGAGAGAGAGAGTTTAAACTTGCTGGCATGGGCTTTTGAAACTGTAAAGCTAACCATCAGTGACACACTTCCTCATCAGTCTAATCCTATCAAAGAATTCCATTTCTGGTGACTAAGCATTCACCAAATGTGAGCCTTTGGGGAGGAGGTCATTCTTATTCAAAGCACCACACACAGCAAGGAGCGGTTTTCTTTTTTCCTAAGGGTCACAGCATACTTTTAAGTTGAAGAGTCGTATCTGCATTACAGAAATATCTCTGGCTATAATTTACAGACAGATCTGAGAACTGTAAGAGTTACTTCAAAGCTCAGCTTCCAGCACCTTGGTAGTCTAAGGTAACAGGACAAATAACTTACTGAAGATATCTAAGAGTTTTGAAAAAATGATAATTTTAGTAATTATGTGTGGTCATGAGAAAAAAATGACAGAAATGAAAAAGGAGCTAAAATAACAAAGAATCTAGCATGATGGCTTCTTTTATAACTTATCTATGTCCTTGGGCTTAATACCTGAACAACAAGGCTTTTTTTGTGGGTATTCACCAGAGAAGACTGCTTGGACATTGGTTTAAGCCAACAGAAATTCTTCATTAGTCAGCTGGCAACTACACTGAGTGTTTGGGATCCAAATGTCGCAATGAACAAGCGTTTAAGCATAAAATCCATGTTTTGGGTTGACATACTTCGGTTAACAAGAACAATTAGCCAGCAACAGAACTACAGAAGGCAAAAAGCAAGTTTAACACTTTTAGAGAATTTCCCAGACCTATGGATTTTGATAGATTGGGTCTTGATAGATTTTCATTTTTGGCAACTGGTAGTGTCTATGTGCTGAGTTTTACAGCCTGAATGGCACTTCCATCATGGAGTCAGTTGTGACACAGTCTGGGGCCCTGTTACATTGTGAAGATGAACCTCAATGAAATGGAGAAACCAATAAAAACTTACCTATCAACAGAAAGACAGAAGAAACTTTGAGGGGGGGGCAGTTTTGATTACTGCTTTATTAAGAAAGGCAAGTTGTACCCTAAAGCCTGGAAATCATCTTCAAAATAACTATTCAAAAATAAGATTAAATATACTTTCTTAATGAATATACATCCTAATTTTGAGAAAGAAAGAGTATCAAGTAACTTTAGACTTTGTTACTTGAAAATATATATAACAGATACTGAAAAGTGGCAATATTTCCAAAGCAGTGCAAGATGACTTAGAATAAGATAATAATATACATAGAAAATTAAAATGTAGAGTTTTAATAAGTCTAATTATATTACATAACAAGAGTGTTTGAATAAGTCTGAATATACCAACAATCACATGAAATGTAAAAAATACTAAATTTCTCAAAGGCAGAGAATGTCAATTTAAGTCAATGTATATAATATATGAGATAAATTTAACCCAAATTTGGCTATATATAAACATTCATCAAAATGGAACTTCAAAAAAGTTACTACTTGGTGGTTTAGTGAGAATTACAATATTAATTTAAAATGTCAATAAAATAATATAATTCTCAATTCTACAGATTTCACAGTGTACTTAGAACCTTCTTCTGTCGATGGATGGAGATAGAGACAGAGACCCACATTGGAACACCAGAATGAGCTCCCAAGGTCCAAATGAGGAGCAGAAGGAGGGAGAACATGAGCAAGGAAGTCAGGACCGCGAGGGGTGCACCCACCCACTGTGACAGTGGGGCTGATCTATTGGGAGCTCACCAAGGCCAGCTGGACTGGGACTGAATAAGCATGGGATAAAACCGGACTCTCTGAACATGGAGGACAATGAAGGCTGATTAGAAGCCAAGAACAATGGCACTAATTTTTGATCCTACAGCATGAACTGGCTTTGTGGGAGCCTAGCCTGTTTGGATGCTCACCTTCCTGGACCTGGATGGAGGGGGGAGAACCTTGGACTTCTCACAGGGCAGGGAATCCGGACTGCTCTTCAGACTCGAGAGGGAGGGGGAATGGAGTGGGGGGAGGGGGATAGGAGTGGGGAGAGGGGGAGGGAAATGGGAGGCGGGGAGGAGGCAGAAATTTTTTCAACAACAACAAAAATAAATAAATAAAAGATAATTAAAATGAATAATCACTTAAATATAAGGAATTTTAAATTTCATAGTCACAATGAAACATTTTACTACACTTTTCTGACTATTTGATAGATCAAGCATACCTAAAAAGTTATAGAATGCAGAAATTTGAGCAATATTGTTTAGCCCTTAATCTCTTGGATAAACTTAAATGTACCCTTTTCTTTTTTCTCATTTTATTATTTCTTTGATATTTTGTACAATATATTTTTTGGTTATATTTACTGTACTCCTCCTGGTCCACTTCACCTTTCCTACCCACAATTTGTAGGCTTTAAAAAAAATCGGTGCTGCCAATAGACTGAAACTACTCTTAGGATTTAGGTGATGCATATGTCTTTCTAGGATGCAGGGAACATTTGTGAATACTCAACGTAAAATGAATGTTAAAACCATGACTTAACAAACAACAAGGACTCAATTTTACACAGGTGGCCTTCTAGATAATGTTTCCCTTCTGTGCTGGCTAGTTTTATGTCAGTTTGATGGAAGCTAAAGTCACCTGAGAGGAGGGAATCTCAACTAAGAAAATGCCTCCATCAGATCCAGCTGTAGGGCATTTCCTTAAACAGTGATTGAAGTAGGAGGAACTGTGCCATTGTGGATGGTTCCATTCCTTTGCTGGTAGCCTTTGGTTCTATAAAAGGCAAGCTGAGTAAGCCATTGTGAGCAAGGCACTTTTTGTGGCCTATGCATCAGCTCTCACCTCCAGATTCCTGCCTTGGTTGAGTTCCTGTCCTGACTTCCTTCAATGATGAACAGTGATGTGAAGTGTAAGCCTAATAAACCCTTTCCTCTTCAAGTCTCTTTAGTCATGGTGTTTCATCACAACAATAATAATCCTAACTTAAACACCTTCTTACGGGTTCTGGGAATTTTACAAACACTGTTTTCAATAAATTCCTGGTCAAGGAGTGCATGATCTGAACTGGGAGCAAAATGAGTCACTCTACCATATATTATCAGTAATTTTCTAGCAGCTAGATAGACCACGAGGGTGCTGCGAGCAAAGATTGCTGAGTTGCTATGTATGTGAAATAGTAAACTGCAAGGTGTTATCAAAGGAAAGCAATTGCTTTCCCTTCCCTTTGAAAAACTTGCTATATAATTTACTTATTTTATAACCATTATATACATGTATGAAATTATCAAAGAAGAAAATTCACTAAATTGATGACATACACAGAAAAATTGCTTATTAAATTCCGAACTTGTTCATTTGTCATAAAAATTCTCTCACTTAAAGTGTCTATTGAGAACATTATAAAGCTACCATGATTATCTAATTGCAGAGTATTTCATCACTCCAGAATGAAATCCTATCCATATTAGCAATAACTCTGCATCTCCCCTGCTCCGCTTTTAGCAACTTCTACTCTCTTTTCTATTTCTATGGATTTGTTAATTGTAAACAATCCTTTCAAGCAGTGATTATTAAAAGTGAGATCTTTTGTGCCCAGCTTCTTTTGCTTAGCATAATGTTTCAATATTCGCCCATTATGTTGTAATACACATCAGTATTCATTCCATTTTATTTTTGAAGAGTATTTCACAGTATGAACAAAGCACATGCTATTCATCCATGCATCGGTTCTTGAACATTTGAGTTGTTTTTATATTGTGGATATTATAGATAATGCTCAGTGCTCATTCACAACATGTGTTTTCCATTTTCTTGAATTTAAATCTCAGAGGGAGAGTGCTGGGTCATATGGTAACTGTATATTTAGCATTTTTAAGAACTGCCAGACTTGTCCAGAGCAGGTGCACCCATTTTACATTTCCATAGTTATATAAAGCTTTGCATGTCAGTGTGTGCAAGCATCAAGGAAGGAGACAATTATTCATATCAGAGAAGTTGCCTTGGCTGCTACTGCTAAAATATAGCAGCTTTTGGGTCAGAACAGCTCATAGTGGGACAGCTGGGTTAAGTTTG
The DNA here is from genome assembly GCF_950005125.1 of Chionomys nivalis. NCBI lineage: Eukaryota > Metazoa > Chordata > Mammalia > Rodentia > Cricetidae > Chionomys > Chionomys nivalis. The sequence goes on along the minus strand of NC_080112.1, from coordinate 129,469,005 downwards.
CATTGTGGGAAATGGAACTCACCACTGCTACATCACAAAATAGCAAAGCAGAGGATTAGAGGATCTAGAGACATAGCAAGCATGTTTGTTGACAGCTTTTAACCATACCATAGTGAACAGTTGAGGTAATACTCTTGAGATCAGCTCTATACAATTAACAAGTGGAAATAAACATTTCTTATCCTGTCAACCCTTCAGGATTATGGATATCAAGTTGAAGAGACAACAAAGGTGCTCATGTGATAGCAACAGTAAGTCTAACCAAGACAGTGTCTTTGCTTAACATCAATATGGTTTATAGAATTAATGGCAGTAACGTCCTGAGTTCTTTTTATTACATGCCTTTATTTAAAGGGACATACATGCTACAGCACATATGTTGAGGTCAGAATTCAAATGGCCAAAGTAGGTTCCTTCTTTCAGTCATCTGGCCCCTGGAAGTCAAATTCTTTATAACTGAATAGAATTTTATATTATTTTATTGATGCACTACCTTTCTTCTGTTGTTTATTTTTGATTTTGTGTTTTAATTACATTTCTGTCTTCTTTTTTCTCTCCCCAAGCCTTCTCACACACCTCTCATCACTCTTCCTCAAATTTATAACCCTCTTTTCTCATCAATTTTATTGCATGAATATATGCATTTGTATATGCATATATTATGTGTATTCCCAAATATTACCAGGAGACACAAACTCACAAGAAGCTCCCTGGTTTTCTGGCTCTAAGAATCTTTCTATTCCCTCTTCTGCAATGCTGTCTGAGCCTTTGGTACAGGAATGTTTTGTATATGTATCCACTGGGACTGAATTCCACAAGTCTTCATTTTGATAGATCGTGGTTTTCTGTAATGGTCTCCTGTTGCAAAGAGAAGTTTTCTTACTGAGAGGGGTAGACTACATCAATCCATTGGTATAAGCATAAATAAATATTATAGATTGTTATTAGGAATTATCCTGATCTAGTCAATTAATGGTTGTAAATTTTTCACCAATAACCATGACATCACTAGCCCGGGGGAGTTGGCCAGGTTTCTAGTACCAGTCATGGTATCCCTCTTGTTGAGTGGGTCCTAAGTCCAATTAGAAGAGCTGATGGCTATTGCCAAGATATGTATGTCACTATTGCAACCTTAGGCTGTCGTGTCCTATTGATCATTGATATGGTCCATAGGAGCCTTAGCAAGGTGGGACCATTAGTTGCCTCTCTTATTTGGAAGCTTGCATAACACATTTTGGTACCATGAAAGCTGTTCTCATAGAGCACACTTTCAGGTCAGTTCCAACTCAGGGACCTCTGGGCCTTGTTTTTGAAATGCATAGTGTCTTGGGCAATAGGTATTTGCCTTCCACCTCTGGGGTGGGGTGGTTAATTAAGGGCAATGGCAATTGACCATATGTTCTCAGAATCTCTTGGACAGCCCTGACAAACAGTTCTAAAGAAAACGCCCCTAGTCTGGTATTGTGCTTTTTGTTAAATGGTCTTTGGCTCTTGGAGGAAGCACTATTGGCTAAAGTGAGACTAATATATTTTTGAGGCTATATTTTGGGATAGAATTGGTAGATGAGGAATTTTTCTCCTTTTGGGCATCTATATTTTACAGTATCCCTGTTTTTTTTATTAAAAATTTCCACCTCATCCCCTCCTCCCATTTCCCTCCCATTCTCCCCACTCCTCCTCCCCCTCCCTCTCCAGTCCTAAGGAGAAGACAGGGTGCCCTGCCCTGTGGGAAGTCCAAGGCCCTCCCCCCTCCATCCAGGTCTAGGAAGGTGTGCATCCAAACAAACTTGGCTCCCAAAAAGCCAGTACATGCAGTAGAATCAAAACCCAGTGTCATTATCATTGGCTTCTCAGTCAGCCCTCATTGTCAGCCACATTCAGAGAGTCCAGTCTGATCACATGCTCGTTCAGTCCCAGTCCAGCTGGCCTTGGTGAGCTTCCATTAGATCAGTCACACGGTCTCAGTGGGTGCACGCACCCCTCACAGTCCTGACTTCCTTGCTCATGTTCTCCTTCCTTCTGCTCTTAATCTGGACCTTGGGAGCTCAGTCCAGTGCTCCATTGTGGGTTTCTGTCTCTATCTCCATCCATCACTGGATGAAGGTTCTATGGTGATATGCAAGATATTCTTCGGTGTGGCTATGGGAGAAGGCCAGTTCAGGCACCCTCTCCTCTGTTGCCCAAGGACCTAGCTAGGGACATCCCCATGGACACCTGGGAAACCCTCTAGAGCCAAGTCTCTTGCAAACCCTAAAATGGCTCTCTTAATTAAGATATCTTCTGCCCTGCTCCCATATACACCCTTCCTCCATCTCAACCATCCCATTCCCCCAAGCTCTCCCTAATCCTCCCCTTTTCCCTTCTCTCTCTCCATCTCCCCATCCCTCCCCACCCCCCACCTCATGCTCCCAACTTTTGCCCAGCGATCTTGTCTACTTCCAATATCCAGGAGGATAAATATATGTTTTTCTTTGAGTTCACCTTCTTATTTAGCTTCTCTAGGATCACAAACCATAGGCTCAGTGTCCTTTGTTTATGGACTATTACTAATGAGTGAGTATATACCATATTCATCTTTCTGGGTTATCTCACTCAGTAAAGTGTTTTCTATTTCCATCCATTTGCATGCAAAATTCAAGATGTCATTATTTTTTACCACTGAGTAGAACTCTAATGTGTATATGTGCCACACCTTCTTTATCCATTCTTCCATTGAGGGGCACCTAGGTTGTTTCCAGGTTCTGGCTATTACAAATAGTGCTGCTATGAACATAGTTGAACAAATGCTTTCGTAGTATGATTGGGCATCTCTTGGGTATATTCCCAAGAGTGGAATTGCTGGATCCTGAGGTTGGTTGACTCCCAGTTTCCTGAGAAACCGCCACACTGATTTCCAAAGTGGTTGCACAAGTTTGCAGTCCCACCAGCAATGGATGAGGGTACCCCTTTCTCTACAACCTCTCCAGCAAAGGCTATCATTGGTGTTTTTTATTTTAGCCATTCTGACAGGTGTAAGATGGTATCTTAAAGTTGTTTTGATTTGCATTTCCCTGATCTCTAAGGAGATTGAACATGATCTTAAGTATCTTTTGGCCATTTGAACTTCTTTTGTTGAGAATTCTCTGTTCAGTACCCCATTTTTTAATTGGGTTATACAGAATTTTAATGTCTAGTTTCTTGAGCTCTTTATATATTTAGTATTCTGTACTTGTTAAAAATTGTTTTATGGATCACTATGAGATTAATATTAGAAAATTCTATGTACCACTGAGAATAATGTAGGTTCCAATGCGGGAAGATCTGTTAGATCCAACTGATCTATGGTATGATTTATCTTTGACATTTCTTTGCTGAATTTTAGTTTAGAAGACATACCTACAAATAAAATTGGGGTATTGAAGTCTTTAACTAATATTATATTAGAGCTTATCTAAACTTTCATACATTTTAGTATTTATTTTTTAATTTGAAAATCCAAATATTTAGCCCATAAACATTTACAGTTTGTATATCTTCTTAATGTATCATTCTCTTTATTAACATAGAGAACTTCTTTGTTTCATCTACTAATTTGGGGCTAAAATCTACTTTTTTACAAACAGTAATGCCTGTATTTACTTATTATAACTTCTTTTTTTAAAAAAGTTATTCTTCTCTCATATATTGCATCCCAACTGTGGTTTCCCCTCCCTCTTCTCCTCCAAGTACCCTTCCCCCACATCCCTCTCCTCCAGAGTAACTCCTCTTCTTTTCCCTTCAGAAAAGGACTGGCCTCACCGGGATATCAACCAAATATGGAATGTCAAATTATAGTAACACTAGACACACCCCATCATATTAACGTTGAAGAAGGCAAACCACTAGGAGGAAAAGGATCTCAAAAGCAGGCAGGAGAGTCAGACACTTGCATTCTCACTATTAGGAGTCTCTAAATAGGGACCCACTCCACAAGAGGGAGCCCATGCCAGATACTGGCTAAAGAGTCAAGAACCAGAGTCTGTATATCCCAGAGACCAAGGAGAGAAACAAACATGATCAAGAAAAAAATTAAAAGTCAATAAAATTGTTACTAATAAAAATCTTCTATTTTCTATACTTGTAGATAAGAGCCTATCCCAACTGTCACCAGAGAGGTTTCACCAGCAACTGATGGGAGCAGATGCAAAGACCCACAGCCAAACATTAATTCTGCAGAAGAGGATGAGGAAAGAATATTTATGACTTCTATTTGGGTGGTTAGTTGATTTCCCTCCTTTTATTCTCTATTTTCAAAGGTCTGTACCAATGAGTTGTTTCATGAGACAATAAATCATTGAATCTTGAATTTTTTCCATTCGGTCAGTTAGCCTATGTCTTTTGAATGATGAGCTGAAGCTATTGCATTTGAGGTCACTACTGAGAGGAGCATTGTGCTTCTTATAATTTTGGTGACTGCTGTTTTGAATGATTGGATTATTGGTAGGTTCTTTTCTTCCCATCCTGGTGGTATAAGGGGTTTTGTGGTATGCAGTATGTAGCAATGATGAATTCCTACACCACTGTTTTATGCTCATATGTTCCTCTCATGATATATGTATTTTCTATGCTCTTGCAATTGGTATTTTCTTCTTCTTCTGGGTATCATATTATTTTAATTATCTTCTACAATGCTGGTTTGACTTCCATGAATTGCCTTAATTTACACTTCTCTTGGCATTTTCTTTTTCTTCATAAATTTTAAGAAGTAACTTTTCTGGATATAGCAATCTTTGTTGACAATTATTCAGTTTTATAGATCGAAATATATCATTTCCTGCTTTCCTAGATTTTAAGGTTGTTGATGATAAATTTTTTGTAATTCTGATGTTTCTAACTTTGCCTATAAAATGATCCACCTTAGAGATTTGTATTGAAGATGAAATTAAATAACATCCAAAATCCCTCATATGGCAGAGAATCAGCAATCATTTCTTCACATCCCTTCCTCATTCATTCTAGCTAAAATGCTTAAAGCTTTTGGTGGAAGGTGTTAGAAATGAAGATGATAGCCCCAAGTATGAAATGTACATAATGTGACAACCATGACATAGCTTAGGAAGCAGAGTAGGTTGGATCAAGTGCATAAATAAAATTCATATAATTAATAAAATCATAAAAGTTGGTCTCTTAAAATAATTAAATATTCAATATATTTTCACATAAAGAGAAAGTAGTTAAATTTCTCATCTAAGGTAGGTATGTTTTTTTAAAGCTATTATGGAACAATGTGCTTTACATACAATAAGTTATTTGTCTACTATTTGAAGAGTAAGGAAGTTACCATTTTAATGTTTATTTAATAGGTAAGTATATTGAGACATAGAGAGATTAAGAACAGAAGATAAAGAATTTCCATAGGAAAAGATGAAGGAAAAAAACCATATAGTATGAGGATTAAGAGAAAAGGCCATGATAGCCATGATAAATGGTAGTAAGTACAACCAAACAAGTTACTTGAGCTCATTTGATCATATTGAATGTTGGGTGCTTCAAAATGTAAATTGAGTCAGGTGGTGGTGGTGCACACCTTTAATTCCAGCACTCAGAAGGCAGAGGCAGACTCTAACTCTGTGAGTTTGAGGCCAGCCTGGTCTACAAGAGCTAGTTCTAGGACAGTTACCAAAGCTACACAGGAGAAACCCCGTCTCTAAAAAATGGTAACAAACAAATAAATAAACAAATAAACAAATGAATAAATAAAATGTAAATTGACTTGGTATGTCCATTAAGGGAAGTAGATGGAGAGCAAGCCTGAGGTAGCAAACTCCATAAGAGCAGGACTGAGCCAGCAACCTGTAACAGATCAGGCCTGGGATGGTGAACTCCATGGGTTCAGTAGCAGATCCAGACCGGGGACATTTGCGGAAGCAGGACTGGGCCAGCGACCTAGGCCAGAGCAGACCTGAGACAGGGAACTCCACAGGAGCAGGTACAGGTGAACAACCACCAAGCGAGTGAGCCAGAGCCAGAGACCTCTGTAGTTCCAGGAGTGAGTCAGGGATCTCTGAGGGAGTAGGCCTGAGTAAAACCTCTGTGGGTTTGGGCACACCCAAGTCTGGGACCTCTGGGGGGGAGTTGATCAGAGCCAGAGACCTATTCAGAACAAACACCAAGTCAGAGACCACTGCAGGAGCAGATACAGACCAGGGACATTTACAGAAACAGGTCTGAGCCAGCAAACTAGACCAAAGCTGGCCTGACACAATGAAATCCATGAGAGTGGAGCAAACCCCAGGAGCTCAGATAACTGGAACCATGGCACTGACTGCACCACGAGGAGCAACCATCTGAGCCTTGGAACTACTGGAATCTGGAAGATTAATCACCAGCATTACAGACAGCTCCAACTACACTAATTAGAGGAAAAGAGGAGTAGATAAGGTAAGAACACACACAACACCACAAGGAGCAACACAACACCAGTAAAATCTAGTGACCCTACAACAGCAAGACTTGAACAACCAAATATAGAAGAAGCAGAAGAAAATGACCCAAAAATAACTTCAGGAGAATGTTTGAGACTCTTAAAGAGGAAATGAGAAATTCCCTCAAAGGAATGGAGGAAAAGACAAACAAAAAATTGAAAGACATCAACAAATCCCTTAAAGACAATCAAGAAAAAGTGATCAAACATATGAAAGAAACTATTCAAGACTTGAAAAATTAAATAGAGAAAATAAAGAAAACATGAATTGAGGGAAATATAGAAACAGAAATGATGAGAAAATGATCAGGAACCACAAATGCAAGCATAAACAGCAGAATACAGAGATGGAAAAAAGATTTTTCAAGTGCTGAAAATACAATAGAGGATATAGACTCACCAGTAAAAGAAAACATTAAATCAAACAAAAGCTTAACACAAAATATCCAGGAAATATAGGAGACCATAAAAATACCAAATCTTAGAATAATAGGTATAGATGAAGGAGAAGAAGTTTAACTCAAAACACAGAATATATATTTAACAAAATCATAGAAGAAAAAATTCCAAACCTAAAGACATGCCTATGAAGATACAAGAAGCTTACAGAACAACAAATAGACTGGTTCAAAAAAAGTCCCCTTGCCACATAGTAACCAATACACTAAACATACAGAATAAAGAAATATTAAGAGCTGCAAAGGAAAAAAAGCAAAGTAGCATATAAAAGTAGACCTATTAGAATTATACCTGACTTCTCATTGGAGACAATGAAAGCAGAAGGTCCTGGTCAAGGGTTATGCAGACATTAAGAGACCATGGATGCAAATCCAGACTACTATACCCAGCAAAACTTTCAATCGCCATAGAAGGACAAAACAAGATATGCCAGGACAAAACCAGATTTAACCAATACTTCACCACAAACCCAGCCCTACACAAAGTGCTAGAAAGAAAACTCCAACCCAAGGAACTTGGCTATATCAAAAAAAAAAAAAAAAAACAATTGATAGACTCATAGAAGCAGATCCCAAATAAAGGAAAGACACACAAATTAATATCAACAACAACAAAAACTAAATTAACAGGAGATAGCAATCACTGGTCATTAATATCCCTTAATATAAATGTACTCAAATCACCTATAAAATGACACAGGCTAACGGACTGCACGTGAAAACTGAATCCATACAAGAAACACACCTCAACCTCAAAGAAAGACATGGCCTCAGAGTGAAGGGTTGGGAAAAAATTTCCAATCAAATGGACCTAAGAAACAAGCTGGTTTAGGTATCCTAATATCTAGCAAAATAGACTTCAAACTAAAATCAATCAGAAGAGACAAAAAAGAACATTTCATATTAGTCACAGGAAAAATCCATCAAGAGGAAATCTCAATACAGAACATCTATGCTCCAAATACAAGGACACCTCATATGTAAAAGAAACACTTCTAAAGCTTAAATCATACATCAAACCCCACACACTAGTAGTGGGAGAATTAAGCACTCCCCTCTCACCACTGGAAAGGTCAGTCAAACAAAAAATGAACATAGAAGTAAGGGAACTAACAGATGTTATGATTCAAATGGACTTAACAGACAGCTATGGAATATTCCATCCAAACAGAGAAGAATATAACTTCTTCTCAGCACCTCATGGAACCTTCTCAAAAGTTGACCACATACTTGGTAACAAAACAAACCTTAACAAATACAAAAAAAAATGGAATAACCCAATGTACCTTATTGGATCACCATGGTATAAAACTAGAAGTCAACAGCAATACTAATTCCAGAAAACTCACAAACACATGGAAATTAAACAATGCTCACCTGAATCATCAATGGGTCAAGGAAGAAATGAAGGGGGGATATTAAAGACTTCCTAAAATTCAATGAAAATGACCAGACAACATACCAAAATTTATGGGACACATTGAAAGCAGTGTTAAGAGGGAAGTTCATAGCACAAAATGCCTACATAAAGAAGCTGGAAAAATCCCACACTAGTGAATTAACAGAACATTTGAAAGCTTTAGAACAAAAAGAAGCAAACTCACCTAAGAGAACTAGAAAGGAGGAAATAGTCAAATTGAGAGCTGAAATCAACAAAATAAAAACAAAGAAAACAATACAAAGACTAAATGAGACAAAGAGCTGGTTCTTCGAGAAAACCAACAAAATAGACAAACCTTTATCCAAACTAACTAAAAGGCAGAGAGAGAATATCCAAATTAACAAAATCAGAAATTAAAAGGAGGACACACCAACAGACACAGAGGAAATACAGATAATCATCAGGTTATATTTTGAAAACCTGTACTCCACAAAATTAGAAAACTTAAAGGAAATGGACAACTTTCTGGATAAATATCACTTACCAAAATTAAATCAAGACTAGATAAGCAAATTATACAGAGTTATAACTACTGAAGAATTCTACAAGATTTTTAAAGAAGAACTAATATCAATATTAAACATAATATTTTATGTTTAATAAAATAAAAAACATAAGGAACATTGCCAAACTCTTTTTATGAGGCCACAATTACCCTGATACCTAAACCACAGAAAGACATTACTAAGAAAGAGAATTACAGACCAATCTCATTCATAAACATGGTTGCAAAAATACTAAATAAAATGCTGGCAAATTGAATCTAAGAATACATCAGAAAAAATCATCCACCATGATCAAGTCAGCTTCATTCCAGAGACACAGGAATGCTTCAACATAAAAAAAAATCTTTCAATATTTTCCACCATATAAACAAGCTGAAAAATAAAAACAACATTATATCATCTCATTAGATAGTGAAAAAGCTTTCCACAAAATACAGCATCCCTTCACGATAAAGATCTTGGAGAGAGCAAGGATGCAAGTGACATACCTAAACATAATAAAGGCAATATACAGCAAGCCAACAGCCAACATCAAACTAAATGGGAAAAAACTCAAAGCGATTCCACTGAAATCAGAAACAAGACAAGGTTGTCCTCTCTCTCCATATCTATTCAATATGGTTCTTGAGGTCCTGGCTAGAGCACCAAGAAGATCAAGGGGATACAAATGAGAAAAGAAGTCAAACTCTCACTATTTGCTGATGATATGATAGTTTATGTAAGTGATCCCAAAAATTCTACCAAGGAACTTCTATAACTAATAAACACTTTCAATAATGTAGCAGGATACAAGATTCACTCAAAAAATCAGTAGCCCTTCTCTACACAAATGATAAATGGGCTGAAAAAGAATTCAGAGAAATATCACCCTTCACAATAGCCACAAATAGCATAAAATATCTCAGAGTAACTCTAACCAAACAAGTGGAAGGCTTGTATAATAAGAACTTTAAATCTTTGAAGAAAGAAATTGAAGAAGACACCAGAAAGTGGAAAGATCTCCCATGCTCTTGGGAGAATTAGCATAGTAAAAATGGCAGTCTTACCAAAAGCAATCTACTACAGATTCAATGCAATGCCCATCAAAATCCCAGTAAAATTCTTCACAGACCTCAAAAGAATGGTATTCAACTTCATATGGAAGAGCAAAAAACTCAGGATAGCCAAAACAATCCTGTACAATTAAAGAACTTCTGGAGGCATCACAATCCCTGACTGCAAACTCTACTACAGAACTACAGTTCTGATAACAGCCTGGTATTGGCATAAAAACAGACAGGAGGTTCAATGGAACTGAATAGAAGACCCGGATATCAGTCAACACATCTTCGAACACCTGATTTTTGACAAAGAAGCAAAAAATATTATATGGGCCCACCCCCACCCCCAAGCCTGCCTTGTCTGCAAGGTCCTTAGCTGTGGAACAGTTTCCTGCCCTTTCACTAAGGCTACCAGCCCAGACCAGTGAGTGCCTGACTAGAGGGCAGGCCTCAAGGTCCCCACCAGGGGAAGCGGGCCCCTGCTGCTGGGGTTGCAGTCTCTGCTTGTGATCTCCTGGACCTGCTCTCCCTGCCCCCTATTTCCCTTGGTCCCGGGCTCATTGGGGCCACCAGGAATCCCTGCATAGGTGCTGAGAAGTCCCATCTGGATGGGTGAGTGTGTGCTATCCTGGGGCGCACTGTCCCGGTAGAGAGCACAAACGCCCCCCCCCCCCAGCTCCTGCTGCAAGGCTTTCTTTCCTACACACCCGCCCCCCACCCCCACCCCCAAGCCTGCCTTGTCTGCAAGGTCCTTAGCTGTGGAACAGTTTCCTGCCCTTTCACTAAGGCTACCAACCCAGAGCAGTGAGGGCCTGACTAGAGGGCAGGCCTCAAGGTCCCCGCCAGGGAAAGCGGGCCCCCGCTGCTGGGGCTGCAGTCTCTGCTGTGATCTCCTGGACCTGCTCTGCCTGCGCCCTACTTCCCTTTGTCCCTGGCTCATTGGGGCATCCAGGAGTTCCTGTGTAGGTGCCGAGTAGTTTCATCAGGACGGGTGAGTGTGTGCTATCCTGGGGCGGACGGTCCCGGTAGAGAGCACAAACGCCCCTCCCCCAGCTCCTGCTGCAGGGCTTTCTCTCCTACACACCCGCCCCCACCCCCACCCCCAAGCCTGCCTTGTCTGCAAGGTCCTTAGCTGTGGAACAGTTTCCTGCCCTTTCACTAAGGCTACCAGCCCAGACCAGTGAGTGCCTGACTAGAGGGCAGGCCTCAAGGTCCCCACCAGGGGAAGCGGGCCCCTGCTGCTGGGGTTGCAGTCTCTGCTTGTGATCTCCTGGCCCTGCTCTCCCTGCCCCCTATTTCCCTTGGTCCCGGGCTCATTGTGGCATCCAGGAGTTCCTGTGTAGGTGCCGAGAAGTTTCATCGGGACGGGTGAGTGTGTACTATCCTGGGGCGGACGGTCCCGGTAGAGAGCACAAACGCCCCTACACTAAGGCTACCCAACCAGAGCAGTGAGTGCCTGCCTAGCGGGCAGGCCTCAGCAACCCCCGAAAGGGAGTGCAGGCACCTCCAGCTTGTACTGCAGTGTCGCCTGTGTTCTACTCGACCCCGCCCGACCCCTTGCATTCGGCCTTCTTTACGCGGGTCATTGGAATACCACGCATCCATGTTTTGGTGTTGAGGAGTTCATCTGGAAGGGAACGGTTCCTGCCCCTACACTGAGGAGATACACCTAGAGAGTTAGTCACAGCAAAGACTGGTCCAAGACATCAGGCCTCTCCTGGCTCCATTTGAAGGAAAAGATGGGCAGGCGCCAATGCAAGAATTCCCCCAACAACTTGAAAGGCAACGTGACATCACCAGGATCCAGGAATCCCGAAATGAGAAGTGTACACCCTAATCCAGAAGAATTAGAAGAATTCGACTCAAAAGTGAATTTTATGAAAATAATAGAGGACCTTAAACAGGAGGTGAAAAACTGCCACAACCAATTAGAGATTACAAACAAAAAGGTAGAGGAAATGAATAAATCTCTCAAAGATACCCAAGAAAACCAAGAGAAACAAGAAAAAGTAATCAAACAGGTAAGGGAAACGGTTCAAGACTTGAAGAATGAAGTGGAAGTAATAAAGAAAACACAAACCGAGGGAAGGATGGAGATGGAAAATTTGAATAAACGAACAGGAACTACAGAGACAAGTACCACCAACAGATTACAAGAGATAGAAGAAAGAATCTCAGACACTGAAGATACCATAGAGAAAATAAACACTCTCATCAAAGAAAACAGCATAACCAACAAATTCTCATCACAAAACATTCAGGAAATCTGGGACACAATAAAAAGACCAAACCTAAGAATAATAGGGATAGAAGAAGGAGAAGAAGTACAGCTCAATGGTCCAGAAAATATATTTAATAAAATTATAGAAGAAAACTTTCCCAACCTTAAGAAAGATATTCCTTTGAAGGTCCAAGAAGCATACAGAACACCAAATCGACTGGATCAAAAAAAAACATCTCCTCGTCATATAATAATCAAAACACAAAACATACAGAATAAAGAAAGAATATTAAGAGCTGCAAAGGAAAAAGGTCAAGTTACCTATAAAGGTAAACCTATCAGACTTACACCTGATTTCTCTATGGAAACCATGAAAGCCAGAAGGTCCTGGATAGATATACTGCAGAAACTACGAGACCATGGATGCAAGCCCAGACTACTATACCCAGCCAAGCTTTCATTCACTATAAATGGAGAAAACAAAATTTTCCAGGATAAAAACAAATTTAAACAATACGTAGCCACAAATCCAGCCCTTCAGAAAGTAATTGAAGGAAAATCACAAACCAAGGAGTCCAACAATGCCCACAATAACTCAGACATCTAATGACCCTTCACCAGCACAACTTGAAGAAGGGAAACACACAAACTCTACTACAAAAAGAAGGAAAGAAAGAAAGAAAGGAAAAATGACCGGAGTTAACAACCACTGGTCATTAATATCACTTAATATCAATGGACTCAACTCACCTATAAAGAGGCACAGGCTAAGAGATTGGATACGAAAACAGGATCCAACATTCTGTTGCTTACAAGAAACACACCTCAACCACAAAGACAGACATCTACTCAAAGTAAAGGGCTGGGAAAAGGTTTATCAAGCAAATGGACCTAAGAAACAAGCAGGTGTGGCCATACTAATTTCTAAGAAAGTTGACTTCAAACTAAAATCAATCAAAAGAGATGGAGATGGACATTTTTTACTCATAACAGGAACAATTCACCAGGATGAAGTCTCAATCCTGAATATCTATGCCCCTAATATAAAAGCACCCACTTATGTAAAAGAAACGTTACTAAAACTCAAGGCAGTCATCAAACCACACACACTAATAGTAGGAGATTTCAACACTCCTCTCTCACCAATGGACAGGTCAATCAGACAGAAACCTAACAGAGAAATAAGAGGATTAAGGGAGGTAATGAATCAAATGGACTTAACAGACATCTATAGAACATTCCACTCAAATAAGAAAGAATATACCTTCTTCTCTGCAGCTCATGGAACCTTCTCGAAAATAGACCACATACTCGGCAACAAAGCAAACTTACACAGTTACAAAAAAATATCGGTAACCACCTGTGTCTTATCAGATCACCATGGATTAAAGTTAGAATTCAACAACAATGCTATCCCCAGAAAGCCTATGAACTCATGGAAATTGGACAGTCAACTACTGAACCACACCTGGATCAAGGAAGAAATAAAGAAAGAAATTAAAGTCTTTCTTGAATTCAATGAAAACGAAGACTCAACATACTCAAACCTATGGGACACTATGAAAGCAGTGCTAAGAGGAAAGTTCATAGCATTAAGTGCCCACATAAAGAAAACGGAGAAAGCACACATTGGAGACCTAATAGCCCACCTTAAAGCTTTAGAAAGAAAAGAAGCAGACTCACCTAGGAGAAGTAGAAGACTGGAAATAATCAAATTGAGGGCTGAAATCAACAAAATAGAAACACAGAAAACAATCCAAAGAATCAATGAAACAAAAAGCTGGTTCTTGGAGAAAATCAATAAGATTGATAAACCCCTATCCAAACTAATCAAACGGCGGAGAGAGAATACGCAAATTAACAAAATCAGAAACGAAAAGGGAGACATAACCACAGACACAGACGAAATTCAGAGAATCATTAGATCTTACTACAAAAACCTGTATGCCACAAAATTGGAAAATGTAAAAGAAATGGACACTTTTTTAGATAAGTACCATATACCAAAGTTAAACCAGGACCAGGTGAACAATCTAAATAGACCTGTTAGTCGCGAAGAATTAGAAGTTGTTATAAAAAACCTTCCCACCAAAAAAAGCCCAGGTCCAGACGGCTTTAATGCAGAATTCTACCAGAACTTCCAAGAAGACCTAATACCTATACTCCTTAATGTATTTCACAATATTGAAACAGAGAAGTCATTGCCAAATTCCTTTTATGAAGCTGAAGTTACTCTGATACCAAAACCACACAAAGACACAACCAAGAAAGAGAACTACAGGCCAATCTCACTCATGAACATCGACGCAAAAATACTCAATAAAATACTGGCAAACCGAATCCAAGAACACATTAGAAAAATTATCCATTATGATCAAGTAGGCTTCATCCCAGAGATGCAGGGCTGGTTCAACATACGAAAATCTATCAATGTAATCCATCATATAAATAATCTGAAAGAAAAAAACCATATGATCATTTCATTAGATGCGGAAAAAGCATTCGACAAAATTCAACATCCCTTTATGATAAAGGTCTTAGAGAGATTAGGAATACAAGGGTCGTTCCTAAATATAATAAAAGCAATTTATAGCAAGCCGTCAGCTAACATCAAATTAAATGGAGAGAAACTCAAAGCTATTCCACTAAAATCAGGAACACGACAAGGTTGTCCACTCTCTCCATACCTCTTTAATATAGTGCTTGAAATTCTAGCAATAGCAATAAGACAACATAAGGGGATCAAAGGGATTCAAATCGGAAAGGAAGAAGTTAAACTTTCATTATTTGCAGACGATATGATAGTGTACATAAGCGACCCCAAAAACTCCAGCAAAGAACTCCTTCAGCTGATAAACACCTTTAGTAGCGTTGCAGGATACAAGATCAATTCCAAAAAATCAGTTGCCCTCCTATACACAAAGGATAAGGAAGCAGAGATGGAAATCAGAGAAGCATCACCCTTCACGATAGCCACAAATAGCATAAAATATCTTGGGGTAACCCTAACCAAGGAAGTAAAGGATCTATTTGACAAGAACTTTAAGTCAATGAAGAAAGAAATTGAGGAGGATACCAGAAAATGGAAGGATCTCCCTTGCTCTTGGATAGGGAGGATCAACATAGTAAAAATGGCAATTCTACCAAGGGCAATTTATAGATTCAATGCAATCCCCATTAAAATCCCATCAAAATTCTTCACAGATCTTGAGAGGACAATAATCAACTTTATATGGAGAAACAAAAAACCCAGGATAGCCAAAACAATCTTATATAATAAAGGATCGTCTGGAGGCATTACCATCCCTGACCTCAAACTCTATTACAGAGCCTCAGTATTGAAAACAGCTTGGTATTGGTATAAAAACAGAGAAGTTGATCAATGGAACCGAGTAGAAGACCCTGATTTCAACCCACAAACTTATGAACACCTAATTTTTGATAAAGGAGCTAAAAGTATTCAATGGAAAAAAGAGAGCATCTTCAACAAATGGTGCTGGCAGAACTGGTTGTCAACGTGTAGAAGAATGAAAATAGATCCATATCTATCACCATGCACAAAACTCAAGTCCAAATGGATTAAAGACCTCAATATTAGTCTGAACACACTGAACCTGATAGAAGAAAAAGTTGGAAGTACTCTACAACATATGGGTACAGGAGATCACTTCCTACGTTTATCCCCAGCAGCACAGACATTAAGGGCAACATTGAATAAATGGGACCTCCTGAAACTGAGTAGCTTCTGTAAAGCAAAGGACACTGTCACTAAGACAAAAAGGCAACCCACTGACTGGGAGAAGATCTTCACCAACCCTGCAACAGACAAAGGTCTGATCACCAAAATATATAAAGAACTCAAGAAACTAAACTTTAAAATGCTAATGAACCCAATAAAAAAATGGGGCACTGATCTGAACAGAGAATTCTCAACAGAAGAAATTCAAATGGCCAAAAGACACCTAAGGTCATGCTCAACCTCCTTAGCGATAAGGGAAATGCAAATTAAAACAACTTTGAGATACCATCTTACACCTGTCAGAATGGCTAAAATCAAGAACACCAATGATAGCCTTTGCTGGAGAGGTTGTGGAGAACGAGGCACACTCATTCATTGCTGGTGGGAATGCAAACTTGTGCAACCACTTTGGAAATCAGTGTGGCGATTTCTCAGGAAATTTGGGATCAACCTACCCCAAGATCCAGTAATACCACTATTGGGAATATACCCAAGAGATGCCACATCAAATGACAAAAGTATCTGTTCAACTATGTTCATAGCAGCATTGTTTGTAATAGCCAAAACCTGGAAACAACCTAGATGCCCTTCAATGGAGGAATGGATAAAGAAAGTGTGGAATATATACATATTAGAGTACTACTCAGCAGTAAAAAACAATGACTTCTCGAATTTTGCGTGCAAATGGATGGAAATAGAAAACACTATCCTGAGTGAGGTATCCCAGACCCAAAAAGAGGAACATGGGATGTACTCACTCATAATCGGTTTCTAGCCATAAATAAAAGACATTAAGCATATAATGTGTGATCCTATAGAAGTTAAATAAGAAAGTGAACCCAAAGAAAATCATATAGTCATCCGCATGGAGAGGGGGAAGTAGACAAGATTGCAGGGCAAAAACTGGGAACTTGCGGGTGAGGTGGCACGGGGCAAAGGGGAAATGGGATGAGAAATATGAGAAGGGGAGGATGGGAGGAGCTCGGGGGATTGGGATGGTTGGGATATAGGAAGGATGGATACGGGAGCAGCGAAGTATATATCCTATCTAAGGGAGCCATCTTAGGGCTGGCAAGAGACTTGACTCTAGAGGGGTTCGCAGGTGTCCAGGAATATGTCCCCAGCTGGTACCTTGGGCAACTAAGGAGAGGGAACCTGAAATGACCCTATCCTATACTGATGAATTTCTTGCATATCACCTTAGAACCTTCATCTGGCGATGGATCGAGGTAGAGACAGATTCTCAATTTGGAGCAACGGTCTGAGCTCTTAAGGTCCAAATGAGGAGCAGAAGGAGGGAGAACAAGAGCAAAAAATCAGGACCACGAGGGATGCACCCACCCACTGTGACAGTGGAACTGATTTATTAGGAGCCCACCAAGGCCAGCTGGTCTGGGACTGAATAAGCATGGGTTGATTCCGGACTCTCTGAGCATGGCGGTCAATGAAGACTGATGAGAAGCCAAGGACAATGGCACTAGGTTTCAATCCTAATACATGAACTGGCTTTGTGGGAGCTTAGCCTGTTTAGAAGCTCACCTTCCTGGACGTAGATAGAAGACCTTCGTCTTCCCGCAGGGCAGAGAATTTGGACTGCTCTTCAGTATCGAGAGGGAGGGGGAATGGTGTGGGGGGAGGAGAAGAGGAGTGGGGATAGGGGGAGGGGAGTGGGGGGAGGGGGCAATATTTGGGAGGAGGGGAGGGAAATGGGAAACGGGGAGCAGGTGGAAATTTTAATTAAAAAAGAATAAAAAAAAAAAAATAATAAAAAAAAAAAAAAAAAAAAAAAAAAAAAAAAAAAAAAAAAAAATATTATATGGAAAAAAGAGAGCATATTTGACAAATGGTACTGGCATAACTGGATATCAACATGTAGAAGAATGAAAAGAGACCCATATCAATCACCATTCACAAAACTCAAGACAAATGGATCAAAGACCTCAACATAAACTGAACCACACTGAACCTCATAAAAGAGAAAGTGGGAAGTAGACTTGAATGTATTGGCACAGGAGACTACTCCCTAAATATAACCCCAGTAGCATAGACACCGAAATAATTAATAAATGGGACCTCCTGAAACTGCAAATCTTCTTCAAAGGAAAGGACACTGTCAACAAGACAAAATGACAGCTTACAGAATGGGAAAAGATCTTCACTAACCTTACATCAGACAGAGTTCTCATCTCCAAAATATACAAAGAACTCAAGAAAATGATAAACAAAACAACAAATAATCAAAGAACTCTCAACAGAGGAATTTAAAATGGCTGAAAGACGCTTAAGAAAATGCCCAACATCCTTTGTCATCAGAGAAATGCAAATCAAAACAACCCTGAGATTCCATCAGAATGGCAAAGATGAAAAACACTGATGACAACTTATGCTGGAGAGGTTGTGGGGTAATGGGAACACTCCTGCATTGCTAGTGGGAATGCAAGCTGGTACAGCCCCTTTGGATGTCAATCTGATGATTTGTCAAAATTAGAAAACAACCTTCCTCAAGACCCAGTAATACCACTTTTGGGTATATATCCAAAAGATGCTCAATTGTGCCACAAGGATATGTGCTCAACTGTGTTCATAGCAGCATTGTCTGTTGTAGCCAGAACCTGGAAACAATCTAAATACCCCTTGACCCAGGAATGGATAAGAAAAATGTGATACATTTACACAATGGAGTACTACACAGCAGAAAAATATAATGACATCTTGAATTTTGCAGGAAAATGGATGGAGCTAGAAAACATCATTTTGAGTGAGGTAACCCAGACACATAAAGACAATTATCACATGTACTCACTCATAAGTGGGTTTTCAACATAGAGCAAAGAAAACCAGTCTATAAATCACAATCCCAGAGAATCTAGAGAACAATGAGGACCTAAGAGAGACATGCATGGATATAAAGCACCTGGGAAGTAAAAAAGTCAAAATCTCTTGAGTAAATTGTGAGCATGGGGACCATGGGAGATGGTTTTATGAGAGGGGAGAGGTAGGAAGGGGAGCATAGAAAAATGTAGAGCTCAATAAAAATTAATAAAAGGGGGAGAAGTAGATAATTGCTTCCCGGAGAATCTAGGTGTGTATATATAACAACCTGTGACCTATTATATTCTTAGGTTCAGTCTTTGCTCACGAGTACCTTCCTATACCATAGGCAGTGTGAGGCATACCGTAATAAATAAGATCAAATACATGAGATAACATGTGATGCTAAGGTTTTAAAATGTCTAAACAGACAGGCACTATGGCTGTCAACGATCTGTGATGGTTTCCAGTGTAAGGATGGGTCGCTTTGCTAAGTAGAGAGTTATTTTACAAAGTGATAATGCAACAAGCAAAATCCTTGAAACAGGAGGAGACAATAATGTAAAATGAAATAATGAAATGAGGGTTCTTTAGTTTTGTAAGTGTACCAAAATATTGACATATTATCATTAGAGGAAACTAGATAAAGATTATTAAAAGAGATTTCTGTACTATCTTGCAACTGTTGTGTGAATCTAAAAATTTGTCTTAAGTTTTAGAATAATTGTAGGTGTTACAGAGGAAGTGTGTGTGTGTCTGGTGAAGAACATAACTGAAGAAGGAAGGAAGAGAACCAGTTCTTGTCCTCTTGTTATAATTGAGGCGATTGATGAAGATAAAATGGTACTTAGCCAGATAGAACCAAAATTGTGACTAATTCACTTCAATATTCCTGATATATAATGAAATAAGGAATGAACTTAAAGAAGGAGAGAGATGAGTAAAGAGTATTTAACATCAAATCTATTGTTAGCAAATCCATGCCTGTTACAATTTCAGTGCATACAAATTAAATTAAGGAAAGCAAATTTCTAAATCTTATTGATGTCAAATTTAACAAATTAAGAATAAAAATATGCTCTCCTCTATAAATACTTGCAGAATGATTTATTTTACCATATAGGAATAATGCCTTGCCTTTAATCAGCAACATATCGCATAGTGAATACTACCCTGTGACTTAGTCCGTTAAAATTAATTGGTAAGTGTGGCTGTATTTTTAGAATGTAATTGCAACATTTATTAACAAAGGCATGAAATGAACTGCCATGGTTCATGCCTGCTAATGGAGAGTTCAGAAAGTCATTGAAAAATATTTTTTCAAGGTCCAAGTTTGAACCAGGATATTACATTTTAAATTATGCTATTTTCACAGATTCTTGAATGGAGATAAGAGTTGATATATGTTGAAAAGTCAATAGAAATATGCAGGAATGGAAATATATCTATATTTTTGTCATAAATACTAACATGTTTATGCTTGTCTACATATATTTATGTATACAATCTTTATATTTAATCCCTTGTTTGGCTAGTAACTGAAACTATTAATATTAATTTTATTGTTTTGTATCTATCTACTCAATCATAGCCTTCACATCTGGAAATCTGAAAGTACTGGGCTCAGTTTTAAGATTTTCAAGAATTTTAATTCTTGAACTACATACAGAAAGCATCAGATTTACAAATAATTTGCTTGATAGCTAAAATCTTCATTCCTTATGCAAAGGACATTGCACAAACCCACAAGTTTCTATCTGCTATGGAAAGAAAGTAACAAATGCAAAAATATAGGCAGGGACATATAGAAGGCTTGATTAGGAACAGAACTACAGAGGATTGTGTTCCCACCAAGCTCCTTCCAATCACTACACTTCCTGTAGTCGCATAAGCAACCTCTCATAGAATTCACCCTTGCCTTCCAAATCTGCCTAAGATTTTCACTTCTACTATTTTTGTTCTGAAGATTCTCCAACAGGAAAAAATCTATTTGTAATAATAAGGACTCTATTTGAAAATACTGCTTCTTGGCCAATGAGACTGCCAAGCAAGAAAAATAGTTTCTGTGTAAACCTGATAACCTGAGTTCAATACCTGGAACACACATTAGAGGGAACCAATTCCCGAAATTGTACTCTAACTTCCATCTCTCTCTCTCTCTCCCTCTCTCCCTCCCTTCCTCTCTTTCTCTGTCTCTCTCTCCACCACCCCCACACATATGATACACATATACATACACATATCAGCAATAACAATGATTATAAGTTAAAAATACTGTTTTCTTAGTTTGGGATACTAAGAAAAATATGCTATAATGGATTCATTCAAGGAGAAGCATGACTCTTTCTTCTTAATGGAATAATTTTTGTTAGGAGAAAGTAACTCCTTTAGGGCCAATGAGGACAAAATAAAAAAACAATAATAAATCTATGGTCTTGAGGACTTAACATTTGTTCTTTGGAGTAAGGCAGTCAAGAACAGTTTCACCATGATGAACTTAGGAGAGAGTCAGCTTTATGAATACCTTAGGAAGAACATACCTGTCAAAGAGATTATGACAGAAGCTGGCCTGGACTGTCGAGAGGACAATGATGATTCATTAGTGCAGAAAGAAGAGATGCAGAGAGACAGTCATAGGCAAAAAATCAGAAAACATGGCACTTGTGGGATGACACTGCGTAGGTGATCATTGAGTCTCATGTGACACTGTAACAGCTTTTGCTCTTCTGTGTGAGATGCCAAAACCTTGAAGAATTTGGAGTAACTCATAATACAAAACTTGTTATCTTTTCAATACCACTGTGGCAGCATCATAAGAAAAGGACTATTATCAACAAGGTAAAAATAAAGGAATCCATTTGGCCCACTATTACTGATTACAAGAATCAGATAGGAAATGTTGATGGCTCTACCAAAAGAGAAGGCATTTCTAGGTCAAGGTTTTCAGACTTCCTGTGGGATCAGATGTGAGGTGTGAGAAACAAAAGAGTCAAGGTTATCCTTGACTGAACTACTTTGGCCAAGAGATGGCTATGATTGAGCTGTGTTCTCTCAGACAAAGCAGAGAAACTAATGTGATATTTTGTTTGTGCTTTAACAATAAAGTTTGCTTGAAGATTAGAGTATGGGGCTAACCACACTAGTTAGTCATAGAGGCCAGGCAATGGGGGCACACACCTTTAATCCCAGCACTCTGGAGACTGAGACAGGTGGATCTCTATGAGTTCAAGGTCACCCTGGGCTACTTGAGATTGAATCATTCTAAAGTAGAAACAGAGGCAAGCCACAGTGGCTCACACCTTTAATCCCAGCACTAGGGAGATGGAGAAAGGAAGTGATATGACTAGTTTGAGAGATGAATATAGGACAGGAGAAAAAAATGATCTCAGGATTCAGTCTGAGGTTTCATAGAGACAGCATTCAGTCTGAGGACTTGTAGAGACAGGATATCCCTTTCAGTCTGAGGCTTTCATAGAAGTAAGAATTAGTGGCTGGCAGCTCTGCTTCTCTGATCTTTCAGTTTTCACCCCCTAGTATCTGACTCCGAGTTTTTATTATTAAGAACAATTAGAATTTGTGCTACACATGGGATAAAACCGGACAATGAGGACTGCTGAGAAGTCAAGAACAATGGCACTGGATTTTGATCCTACTGCAGTACTGGCTTTGTGGGAGCCTAGGCAGTTTGGATGCTCACCTTACTAGACCTGGAAGGAGGTGGGAGGTCCTTGGACTTCCCACAGGGCAGGGAAACCTGACTGCTCTTTGGGCTGATGAGGGAGGGGGACTTGATTGGGGGACGGGGAGGGGAATGGGAGGCGGTGGCGGGGAGGAGGCAGAAATCTTTAATAATTAAATAAATAAATAAAAAGTAATTCTAAAAAGAAAAAAGAATTTGTGCTACAAACTCTAGGTAACATAGTAAGGCTCCAATGTTCTATAGGAACAATTGGGAATGCCAGTGAGATGCGAATTGGAATGTTTAGAAAAAGAGTTAAAACTGGGAGCAAGAGTGACTTTAAAGTACCATTTTCAGCTTAAAGTCTTTCAAGATGAAAAGACACACAGTGGAAAGAATGATTGTTTTTCTCCTGGAATGCTTTTTGTTTGGAGATGTATGATACACTTAGGAATGGAATATGATAGCCTTTAGTAGACTACCAAATGGGATGGATGTTTCCCTAGTATGTGGAGACCAAAAAAGAAAGATAAAGAAGTGAAGATAGAAGAACACAAAAGATAAGCTCCAGCCATACTACAAACTGCTCTGGAAGAAAATGAAAAACAAAACAAAACAAAACAAAACACCTCTATCTTGTACCTTTTCTCTGTAGGCCAAGAAGTTTGGCACCTCCTTACTTCCTTTTCAAAACTAACTTTAAAGGTACTACTTCAGATATTGGTGATCCTTATGTCTGAAAAAAAAAATCATCATTTGTAACATATTTCAATAGACAATTCCAAACTGTGATTATCTTATTTCAAAATACAATATCACTTTCTTTTAAAACCTAGACCCTAGAGATGGGCACGCTTTTAATCCCAATACTTGGGAGGCAGAGGTGGGCCAGCCTGGTCTACAAGAGCTAGTTACAGGACAGGCTCCAAAGTCACAGAGAAACTCTGTGTTGAAACACCAAACAAAACAAAACAAACAAAAACCCTAGATCCTTTCTAATTAAAAAACTTAGTTGACAATCTAATTGACAGCATACCTTTTACTATTGCTTGCAATTTTTCTTCATATAGCCACTAATTGTCTTTAGAGAATTTGCATTCACTGCAAATAGGAGGATTATGGGGCATCATCATTGGGCTCTAGAAGTCCTTATGTCATTTGCAGTGACTTCTAACTCTGGAATTGGGTACCGCAGTTTGATTCTGTGACAGCTCAGAATCTTCCCTTTAGCCCTCCTGTCTGCAACATTCTTCTTCTTCATTAGCTACCATTTTGTTTAGGGAGAATATGGTAGTGCCCTGAAATAATTGTAGATATTTCATTGAGTTGGAGGTCTCAAGTCAAGAATCTCTTTGAGATACTTCCATCTGCAAAGATGAAATTCACACACAAAAGTAAACAACATATAGGATTATAAGCGAGTGAGACAAAGTCTCTGTTGAGAGGACAAGGGAATAAGGGTATGGGTAATTAATGATACTGAATTATTAAATGAGTTCTGCTGGTTTTCTAAACAAATGGGGCCTAAGGTCTCAGAGTCATATATAAGCTTAACTTGTTCTGGAAAAAGACACATGGAGATGACATGGAGAAGGTATTCTATATACTCAAAGCCACTTTGCCTTGAATATATGAGCATTTGGAAGGCAGTTGAGAAAGCTCCTGATGGTACAGAAGGGATGATGGAGGGTGCAAATTAACAAGCTAATACCTCTTCCTTTTTTTCTCAAATGTAAATATGGCTGTTCATGAGCCATGGTTGTCTCTTAATACTTATATTTCACTTCTGCCTCTACCACAGCACTAGCCAACACCCTATAAAGAATTAATATTTGCTAACCTGGAACATGATTTACAAGCTTTCAAGTTTTTGCTTGATGGCTTCTGGATAAAAAACATAAATCATACATTTTTTAAAAAAATTACACTGCTTTGAAAATCTTCTCTTTGTTATGACCTCAACTTTGGATCTGGCTCACAAAATATTTAAGCTAAACCAAATAGAAAGTGATTAATCTCAGACAATGAAACTAACTTTGATGTGTGGGGAAAAAGTCAAGAACATTATCATGCATACCCAAGGCTAGCTATGATAATCATTTATTAAATATAAAATATGGAATAATGAGGATCAAATGTTCACCTCACACTGGGTGCTTGCTAATCTCTCACCTGGTACCTTGTGGTGGCCTCCTGCAACAGTATTCTTTCATAGCCATACAATCTGATTTGAAACGTAACATTTCCACAGGAAATGAGAAAGCATGAAACAAAAATCTTACAATAGAAAAAATATCAGTGTCATTCATCTAAAGTTTTGTTTTTTATAGATTATAAAAGTAAAGTTAAAGGAAAATGAACAACTTTATTAATTATCCTTTTTAAATGGACATTTCTTATTCTGCTAGCCATTTCCCAAATAACCACCCAGAGGCTAATATTGCTTATAAATGCTCAGTTGATAGCTCAGGCTTATTACTAATTGGCTCTTACATTTACATTAACCCATTTCTATTAATCTATGTTCTACCACGTGGCTCATGGTTTGTTACCTCATTTTCTATATGTTCTGATTGCTCCCAGCATTCCCTCTGTGTCAGACTTTCTTGTCCAGTTTTTTTCTACCCTACTATCAGTCAGGAAGCTTCACTATTAACAATGAGCATACTTCACAGCAATCCTAGTTAGATAGAATGCTACTGAGCAATGACAGGGAAGGAATAACATACACTGACAATAATCATAGGTGTTGGGGGGATCAGATTTCCTAGGTTTTGTGTTGACAAAAAGATGTCATTCCCCAAAAATTACATAGTATATGATTTTACTTATATTGCTTTCTTAAAATGACACAAACATGTGAAAGTAAGAAAAAGATTAGTGATTTCCAATGACTGAGATTGTTAAGTAGATGTTTCTACAAAGGGAACAGGAATTTGTCTGGCAATAGAAATATCTGTATCTGTACTACCATGATGTCAGTATCATAATAATAATGATATAATATACTATAATAGTAATTAGTACTATCAATTGGGTAAAGGATATATAGCTTTTATTTGTGTTATTATTAAAAGTGAATATATCACAAAATAAAACGTTTCATTTTTAATAACAATATAGTTCAGGATTTTGATATTTAAAATCATCCCTGAAAATATCCTACAGCTTGATTAGGTGCTAGTTACAAGGCTGCATAATTTTTTCAAACTTATCAAATTACTTTTATTCTTGTAAAAAGACATCATGATTTATTGACTTTTGTCAACTTATGCAGATCTATCTGCAAGGCCTGGTGGGGTGGTTTGAATAGAAATGGCCCACATAGACTTATGTGTTTGAATGCTTGGCCCATAGAGAGTGGCACTGTTAGGAGGTATGGCCTTGTTGGAAGAAGTGTGTCACTGTGGAGGTGGGCTTTGAGGTTATAATATGCTCAAACTATACCTTGTGTGGCAGTCTCCTGCTGCCTGTGGATCAAGATGTAGAACTCTCAGCTTCTTCTCTAGCACTATGTCTGTCTGCACACTGCCATGCTTCCTACCATGATGATAATAGACTAAAGCTAGCTCTAGTTAAATATATTGCTTTATAGGAGTTGTTGTTATCGTGGTATCCCTTCACAGCAATAGAAACCCTAAGACAACTGGGTTTTTAAGACCTTAAAATTATTGGGTGGACTACAATTTAATGTTGTAGGCCGTCTTACCTCATTTTCAGAATGCAATGAAGAAAGCAATGATCCATAAAGAGTGTTTGAGTTAAAAAAATGAACATACACACTCATAAGCACATACTAAATATTAACAGAAAAGACCTTTCCCAGAACTTTCTCAAGACAGGCCAATTTAAATACAAT
The DNA here is from genome assembly GCF_950005125.1 of Chionomys nivalis. Lineage (NCBI taxonomy): Eukaryota > Metazoa > Chordata > Mammalia > Rodentia > Cricetidae > Chionomys > Chionomys nivalis. The sequence continues at coordinate 129,442,809 of NC_080112.1, read as the reverse complement.
TACATGGCACATACTACAGATTGTATCTGGGAAAGGATGATAGCAAAGCAGAAGGCCATATCCAGATTCAGGATACATTGAGGACAATATTCAGCATATTCTTTCACCATACTGTGTTCTATAGTTATGTTCTGATATCCACCAAGAATAAACATGTCTGATAAATTGAATGTAAATGTTTAACATAGGAGACATGAAATCACTTTCCAAGAACAATCCAGGGAACAAAATGCTCTTAAAGTAAAAGGCCTTCTGCCTTTTTTCCTGGAGCTTCTTTCAGTTCCCCAAGCCATTGTTCGTCATGTGTCATTCTTTTGGCCATGTTCTGACAATGACCAAAGCAATTTATAAAAGGAAATACTTACTGGGGATTATGGTGAGTCGGTGACCATCATAGTATGTTACATTGCAGCGGACACAAAGGCATGGCACTGTAACAGTAGCTAAAAGCTTACATCCTGATTCACAACAGGAGGCAAACAGTAAGAAAGACTGGGATGGGCATGGGATAGTGAAACCACAAATCCCAACTCCAGTGGCACACCTCTTCCAAAAAGGCTGCACCTCATAATCCTTCCTAAACAGATCCAACAACTGGGAACCAAGCATTCAATCATAGGAGCCTGTAGAGTTCATTCTCATTCAAAAACAAGCACACCAAATTATCCATGAGTGCTTACACAAATAGATAAAAAATATGACTATTTCTGTAAGTAATTTGTTGTTCCAACATTTGGGCTTGAAATGTGTACAAATAAATTCATGGAAAGATGTGTTTCTTCAGATGTGTTTTCTTAGTCAGGACAAATGAATACTTGTATGCATAACTAACTCCTTCTAACTCTCCCACAATAGGGAGTGAAATACAAAGAAGAACACAGCTAGAATAGAGTATCTTAAAAATGATCCTAACCTGTGAGTTACACCCTACAACATGGTAGGATTTAAGTGAAAGGATGATAGAGTAGCCCTGAAATAAAACAATATGGAGAGATAAAATAGATGTACATGCTCAAATATGACTCTTTTTTGATAGTGACTTCTATATTAGTTACTATGCTTCCTGCTATAAACAAATACATGACAAAAAGCAACTTAAGGAAGAGTTTATTTCAAAGGATTCATTTCAAAGGAATGCAGTTAATCAGGGCAGGAAGATATGGTGACAGGAGCACCTAGGTAGGTAGCAGGTCATATTATATCCACAGTAAGCGAGCAAAGCACAGTAGCCAAGAAAGTGAGCCAAAGCTTCAATATCTTGTCCACAATGACACACGTCATCCAAATTCCACAGCTTCAAAGTCCCACAGCCTACCCAAATATAGTCATCAGCTAAAGATCCAACACTGGGAATATTTCACAGTAAAATCCCAATTACAGAAAGTAGTTTTGGTAGGCCTAAATTTTGAAACCCTTATTTATCTACACTGGTCTTATCCTCAGTATTTTGGTTGTATTACCAATTATCAGCACGGGTAACTGGCCCTATATGTAACTAAAAATTCCATATATTTGGGAGGATTTGAAAGAGAAGCTTGTGAAATATGTGAAGAGATTTATCGTCAATTGTGGTTATATGGGTAGGTGATGGCAGCTTGCCTCTTTGTTGCACTGGCTTCAGTATGTATATCCTTAGCAAAAAGGTATCTCCCTCTGTTGCCTAATCTTCCTATAATTATAGATTTATGATTCCTGTGCTAGCATCACTGCTGTAGTTCAAATATAAACTGCTGGTTAGATGTGTCAACTTACTGTGATTTGCTTGAAACTATCACAGTCTTACTAGAGCATCCTGTGTGCAGGAACCCAATTCAGACCCAGATACAACAGGGACAGTTGGTCACTCTGGATGCTGGCTAATATCAGGGGTCAGTAGAGAAGATCATACATCACTAAAAGGTTTCTCAGAATGTCATTTAAGTTGATGAATTCATTCCTTCCTATGTCCAAAAGTAGGATGGTTATTCTCTGCAGTGAAAGGAGATCCATCTCATTGGCAGACACTTCATTCTTGTTCACTGAAATTGGCATGAAAAGCCAATACAACTGGAAGCCTTGCTGTGACAGAACAGGGCATACTTTCCTCACAGGAAGCTTCCTGCAAAGACAGTTGACAGAAAATTATCAGGTGGGTAAGGGGATCAGAACAAAGGGCTTAAAATGAAAGGTTCAAAACAATTGGCCAAATCAAAAATTAAAAATGATGGAGTCCAATGTTGTAAGAATGAGCATACATGTTCTTTTCTTCACATGCCCCTCCAAAGGATTGCATATTTTCAATTTTATTACATTTTAGTGCATCCTTTCAAGTGTCTCAGATGCATTTGATCGAGCCTGATAATTGTATGTTCCGTCTTTCTCCAAATAAGTTAGGAGCCAGCAGACTGTGTTTTGTTACTAAATTGTTTCCATTTTCCCACACAGTCTGCCTGTACACTCATGCTATTGTGATTAAAGTTCAGAAATCTGCAGTCTGACATTTGCAATGCAAGTCAATGCCTAGCTTTACCACTGAACATCCTCTGTGTATGACTGCAAAGGTTTTTTGTTTGTTTGTTTGCTTGTATTTGGTTTGTTTGTTTGTTTGTTTCAAGACAGGGTTTCTCTGTGTAACCCTGGATATCCCAAAAGTCACAATGAAGACCAGACTGTCCTCGAACTCAAGATCCACATGCCTTTAATTCCCAAGTGCTGGGTTAAAGGCATGTGCCACCACCACCCCGGTTATCTGCAAAGCTATATTTCACCTAGCTACACATTCTTTCTGAACTCTTTGGGAACCAATCACACCCCCTAGGAATATCCAATGATTACATTAACAACTGATTGCTAAAACTTGACCAGAAGCCAAGTGCTTTCACATACTTTATTTAATTGTATATACATGTGTCTAAATTTGCTTGTGTTTCTATAACAAAATACCACAGAGCAGATACACAGTTCTATAGTCAAAAAGTACATCATCCAGGTGTCAGAAGATGAGGTGTCCAGTAAGAGCTCATTCTCTGTTTCTAAGATGCAAGTGATGCATACTATGTCTTCATGTGGCAGAAGAAACAGCAAGCTAGACAACTGTCTTTAATTTATAAAATCTCATTCAGGAGTTAAGAGGTTTTGAAACTAATTCAAAAGAGATCCTAGCTCTTAATACCATTACAGTAAGTGATTGGGTTCCAAAGTAACTTCTGGGGAGTATTCACAACATTCAAACCACACACACACACACGCAAACACATACACACAATCATGAACTAGATCAGCAACACCAGATTTGCTGTTTTCAAATTTTATGGATATAAAACTAAGTCATGTGGAAGCTAAGTGATTTCCCAAAATGACAGAAGATATGGTAGACTTTCTATTACTTTTTCTCCAAATAGGTACCTATCTAGACACTTTTTCGGTCTTTTCTACTCTCACTTCTCCAAAGAATACTCTTGTGAATCGATGCTATGTAGAAAGTTAGAAGAAGAAAGCAATTTGTGCACATCCTTCATGGTCCAGCCCCCTTTCCCATGTCAGCCATTCCTTTGTTATCATACATTTCTTCTGTCTACTTTGATCTCTTCGTCCCATTTCAACACTCAATATCTATTTCCCTCTAAACTATCTCTTACTTTTCAAAAGTTTCTTCTATATTTATCAACATGTTTAGAGCAGAACTTTCAAGTACCAGGGGGAGTCCAACCACACAAAAGCCCAATGCTGAATTATTAGCTAGGTGTTAGAGATTACATGGGATTTTACAGATGTTCCAAAAATAAGGAATGTCATATGAACTACTATGTTAGTTGAATAAAGCCTAGAAATTTGGGCAGACAAAGAATACAGGAAATTGTCTTGACCAAGCCTCTCCCCTGGCTCCTGTACTATTTATGATACTCAGGGATTCAACCGTATACTCTTCTTGCTAACAGGAAGTTTCTTAGAACTCAGTTTGTTCAACTTATTCTATTCTTGCTTCATTAGCTTCTTAACCTTGGAGATGACCTTTAATTATCTTGAGAAGAAATGAAAGCCTGTCATGTGACATTAATTATAACTTACAGATATAGAATTTGTTTTCAAAGGAGAAAAAGATGCAAACAAATCATGCTGTGTTAGTGCCTTGCAACTTCAAACTGCTTAGGAATTGTTCTTTTGAAGGACTGTGACAATGGCATTATTAGGTTAGAGAATGGTGCATGGTGAGTGTGTGATTTGAATGTGAAATGCAATGCACTCATGTGTTTGAACACTATGTAGGAAGGTTATGGGACTGTAAGGAGGTGGAGATTCTCTGCAGGAAGATGATTACTAGTGACTGGCCTTGAAACTTTTATAGCCTGGACCTAGGACTGGACTGGAAATGCCATGTGACTAACTGACCTCCTACTTCTGCCACTCTGCCTTCTCCATCATTGGTGTAGGAGGTCCTTCTGTATTTGTGTTGCTTTCATTGGTTAAATAAAGAAACGTCCTTTGCCTTTGAATAGGGAAGACTTTCGATAGGTGTGAAAAAGAGAACTGAATGCTGGGAGAAAGAAGGCAGGCAGAGAGAGCTGCCATGGAGCCTCTAGGTCAGACATGCTGAATCTTTCCCGGTAAGCCACAACCTTATGGTGTTACACAGATTGGTAGAAATGGGTTAAATCAGTATGTGAGAGTTGGTCAAGATGAGGCTAGAGATAATAGGCCAGGCAGTGTTTAAATGAATACAGTTTCTGAGTGATTATTTCAGGTGTAAGCTAGTGGGGCGGCCAGGACAAACAAGGGGTCCTGCTCTCTGCTACACATCATGATTAAATGTATACCCTTCAATGTGAAACACAATAAGCTCCCTTTCTTAAATTCTTCCTTGTCAGGGATTTTGTTACATCACTGAAAGAAGTAGCTAATAAAGTGGGTCTAAAGATATATTCATAATAGTAAAGTAAAATACTTATGGGTGGAAAGCATCTATATACTCAGTGTTCACTAGCATATTTGAAGTCTCTTGATTGGCAGAATCCACTGTTTCATAGTTTGACGACTATTTAATAACTATTAACATGCACTACACAGAGAGAAAGTTTCCTATGTTTTAGTTTCTAAATGCTGATGGTATATAAAATCATACCACATATTCTTGGGTAGACTTCTGCTCTAGTGTGATACCACCTAGAACAAGATCAAACAAAGCCTAGAGGGAAATTAGTGTCTCGAGAAATATATATATGCAAAATATTAACACATGTACTCTCAAAGTGTTCTATGTGATATTAATTGTAATGTAAAGTCTTCATTGTAAAGTCTTAAACAAGGCTAAAATTAGTAATTCAAAGACACCCTCTAATTTTACTGTACATAATCCAGAATTTTCTTCTGGGAGGCCAGAAATTTAAAGTCAAGCCAGCAAATTAAAATGATGGTTTAAAATGCCCTTAAATCTTGTGTGTTATTTTGATTTAATTTACATCACATGTATCTAGCCCATGACTGAATATTAATGAATAGAGATATACAGAACTAGTTTGGCACCCCAAATCTTCTCAAGTTACTGTTTCATTCCCTCTTGCTCATGTTTTGTCCCCAAAAGAGGGATGATGATAGGCACTAATTTAACAACTACTACTAAATGGAAATGACTGAACATATTTGTGGCTCCTACCAAATACTATGAGCTCAGCAGGTGGAAGTTATATTTACTTCCTTCTATAAAAGAAAAGAACTTTCAAAGCAATACTCATGTATCTCTTAAAGTACTAGTTCCTTTCTAATTTTCTTTTTTCCCTCCCTGCCTCTTCCCTACCCGCTTCAACCATCCCCTAAGGTCCCCATGCTTCCAATTTACTCAGGATACCTTGTCTTTTTCTACTTTCTACTTCCCATGTAGACTAGATCTATGTAAGTTTCTCTTAGAGTCTTCATTGTTGTCTAAGTTCTCTGGGATTATGGTTTGTAGGCTGGCTTTCTTTGCTTCATGTTTGAAAAGTACTTATGAGTGAGTACATGTGATAATTGTCTTTCTGTGTCTGTGTTAACTCACACAATATGATGTTATTTAGCTCCATTCATTTTCCTGCAAAATTCAAGCTGTCGTTATTTTCTCTGCTGCATAGTACTCAATTGTGTAAATGTACCACATTTTCCTAATCCATTCTTTGGTCAAGGGGGAGTTAGGTTGTTTCCAGGTTCTGGCTATGACAAACAAAGCTGCTGTGAACATAGTTGAGCACATGTCCTTGTGGCACGATTGAGCATCCTTTGGATACATACCCAAAAAGTGGTATTACTGGGTCTTGAGGAAGGTTGTTTTCCAATTTTCTGACAAATCACCACACTGACATCCAAAGGTGTTGTACCAGCTTGCATTTCCACCAGCAATGTAGAAGTGTTCCCTTTTCCCTAGAACCTCTCCAGCATAAGTTGTCATCAGTGTTTTTGATCTTGGCCATTCTTACAGGTATAACATGGAATCTCAGATTTGTTATGATTTGCATTTCTCTGATGACTAAGGATATTGAATATCTCCTTAAGTGTCTTTCAGCCATTTTAGATTCCTCTGTTAAGATTTCTCTGTTTAGGTCTGTACTACATTTTTTATTGAACTATATGTTCTTTTGGTGTCCAATTTCTTGACTTCTTTGTATATTTTGGACAACAGACCTCTGTCTGATATGGGGTTAGTGAAGATCTTTTCCCATTCTGTAGGCTGTCATTTTGTCTTGTTGACCATGTCCTTTGCTTTACAGAAGCTTTTCCATTTCAGGAGGTCCTATTTATTAATTGTTTCTCTCAGTGTCTGTGCTACTAGGGTTATATTTAGGAAGTGGTTTCCTGTGCCAATGCGTTCAAGTGTACTTCCCACTTTCTCTTCTATGAGGTTCAGTGTGGCTGGCTTTATGTTGAGGTCTTGGATCCATGTGAACTTGAGTTTTGTTCATGGTCATAGATATGGATCTATTTTCATTCTTCTACGTGTTGATATCCAGTTATGCCAGCAATACTTGTTAAATATGCTTTCCTTTTTCTATTTGATACTTTTTGCTTCTTTGTCAATAACCAGGTGTTCAAAAAAGTGTTGATTGATATCCGGGTCTTCTATGCGGTTCCATTGTTCCTCCTGTCTGTTTTTATACCAATACTAGGCTGTTATCAGTACTGTAGCTCTGTAGTAAAGTTTGAAGTCAGGGATTGTGATGCCTCCAGAAGTTCTTTTATTGTACAGGATTGTTTTGGCTATCCTGGGTTTTTTGCTTTTCCATATGAGTTGAGTAGTGTTCTTTCGAGGTCTTTGAAAAATTTTGCTGGGATTTTGATGGGTATTGTGTTAAATCTATAGATTCCTTTTGGTAAGATTGCCATTTTTACTATGTTAATTCTGCCTACCCAAGAGCATGGGAGATTTTTCCACTTTCTGGTATCTTCTTCAGTTTCTTTCTTCAAAGATTTAATGTTGGTGTCTATAAGTCTTCTACTTGTTTGGTTAAAGTAACTCAGATATTTTATGCTATCTGTGGCTATCATGAAGGGTGTTGATTCTCTGATTTATTCCCCATCTCTTTTATCATCTGTGTACAGGAGGGCTACTGATTTATTTTTAGTTAATCTTGTATCCTGCTACCTTATGGAAAGTGCTTATGAGTTGTAGAAGTTCCTTGGTAGAATTTTTGGGATTTCTTATGTAAACTATCATATCACCAGAAAACAGTGAGAGTTTGACTTCTTTTCCAATTTGTATCCCCTTCATCTCCTTTTTGTGTCTTATTGTTCTAACTAGGACCTCAAGAACTATATTGAATAGATATAGAAAGAGTGGACAACCTTGTCTTGTTTCTGATTTCAGTGAAATTACTGATAGTTTCTCTCCATTTAGTTTGATATTGGCTGCTAGCTTGTTGTAGATTGCCTTAATTATGTTTACGTATGTTCCTTGTATCCCTGTTATCTCCAAGAACTTTATCATGAAGAGATGTTATATTTTGTCAAAAGCTTTTTCGGCATCTAATGAGATGATCCTGTGGTTTTTATTTCTCAGCTTGTTCATACAGTAGATTACATTGACAGATTTTTATATGTTGAACCATCCCTGCATCTGTGGGATGAAGCTGACTTGATTATGGTGGATGAGTGTTCTGATGTGTTCTTGGATTCGATTTGTCAGTATTTTATTTACTATTTCTGCATCAATATTCATGAGTGAGATTGGTCTGTAATTCTCTTTCTCAGTAATGTCTTTCTGTGGTTTGGGTATCAGGGTAATTGTGTTCTCATAAAAAGAGTTTGGCAATGTTCCTTCTGTTTCTATTGTGTGGGATAATTTCAGGAGTATTGGTATTAGTTCTTCCTTGAAATTCTTGTAGGATTCTGAGCTGAAACCATCTGATCCTGGGGTTTTATTTTTTTTTTTGGTTGTGAGACTTTTGATGACTGTTTCTATTTCTTCAGCAGTTATATGTCTGTTTAATTTGCTTATCTAGTCTTGATTTAATTTTGGTAAGTGATATTTATCCAGAAAGTTGTCCATTTCCTTTAAGTTTTTCAATTTTGTGGAGTACAGGTTTTTGAAATATGACTGCATGATTCTCTGTATTTCCTCTGAGTCTGTTATGTCCCCCTTTTCATTTCTGATTTTGTTAATTTGGATATTTTCTCTTTGTCTCTTGGTTAGTTTGAATAAAGGTTTGTCTATTTTGTTGATTTTCTTGAAGAACCAGCTCTTTGTTTCACTAATACTTTGTATTGTTTCCTTTGTTTCTATTTTGTTGATTTCAGCTCTCAATTTGACTATTTCCTGCTGTCTAGTTCTCTTAGGTGAGTTTGCTTATTTTTTTCTAAAGTTTTCAAATGTTCTGTTAATTCACTAGTGTTGGAGTTTTTCAGCTTTTTTATGTAGGCATTTTGTGCTATGAACTTCCCTATTAACACTGCTTTCATTGGATTTGTTGTCTGGTCATTTTCATTGAATTTTAGGAAGTCCTTAATTTCTTCCTTGACCCATTGATGATTCAGGTGAGCATTGTTTAATTTCCATGTGTTTGTGGGTTTTCTGGAATTAGTATTGCTATTGAATTCTAGTTTTATACCATGGTGATCTGATAAGGTACATTGTGATATTCCAATTATTTTGTATTTGTTGAGGTTTGTTTTGTTACCAAGTATGTGGTTGATTTTTGAGAAGGTTCCATGAAGTGCTCAGAAGTTAAATTCTTTTCTATTTGGATAGAATATACTATAGATTCTCCTATGGACAGTTGCTATCAATACTCAAATGTGTGACAGTCCACTCCCTAATATCATACTTTTAGGATCTCTATCACTACTTTTCTTTACCATACCCTGAATTCAGTTTCTCTCCTTACTACTTTATTCCTTGCTATCCACCTCCTGAATCCCCCATACTAAAACCTCTTATCAGAGACATTTAAATGACACCCAATTGGGTCTCCTTTCATTTTTGCCTAATTCTGTGGCCATGCCAAATCATTTATAGTTTATCATCAGTACAGATGAATGTTCATGTGCCACCCTGGGAAAATGTATGTGTTATAGGGTATTGATAGCAACCGTCCATAGGAGAAGCTTCGTGTACCCCTCAGAGTCGCAGGTACAAGTCCACTTAGTGTCCTGGCATCCTGGCCTTTAATCATGACAGAACCCAAGCCTGCTCAAAATGCCTCTCTAAAAACTGCTTAGGAAAGTTTCTTCAAGTTTCTTTTGAATGACATACATTTTCCACCCTTAGTGGTTATGTATTTTAAACTAGAAAGATTTAAATATATTTCCTTTAAATCTATATTTATATGTACATACACACTGTTATACTTACGTATATAAAATGTATAGACTTTTTTCCCAAGAAAATTTATAAAATAAGAGAAAGTAGTAGTAAAAAAAAAAAAGAATATACTATAGATGTCTGTTAATTCCATATGAGTCATAACATCTATTAGTTCTCTTATTTCTCTTTTCACTTTTTTGTCTTATTGACCTTTCCAGTGGTGATAGGGGAGTGTTGATGTCTTCCACTATTAGTATGTGGGGTTTAATGTATGATTAAAGCTTTACAAGTGTTTCACATATGAGCGTGCCCTTGTATTTGGGGCATAAATGTTCACTATTGAAATTTCTTCTTGATAATTTTTTTTCTGTGACTAATATGAAATGACCTTCTTTGTCTCTTTTGATTGATTTTAGCTTGAAGTCTATTTTGTTAGATATTAGGATAGCTACACCTGTTTGTTTCTTAGGTTCATTTTATTGGTATATTTTTTCCCAACCCTTTACTCTGAGATGATGTCTGTCTTTGAAATTGAGATGTGTTTCTTATATGCAGAAGAAGAATCGATTCTGTTTTTGTATCCAGTCTGTTAGCCTGTGTCTTTTTATAGGTGAGTTGAGTCCATTTACATTAAAGGACATTAATGACCCGTGATTGCTATCTCCTGTTAATTTAGTTTTCATTGTCACTGATGTTAATTTTGTGTTTTTTTCTTTGGGGTTTTCTGTTATGAGATCATGAATTGTAGACTTTTTGGTGTAGTTATCTTCCTTGGGTTAGTTTTTTTTTTCTAGTGTCTTGTATAGAGCTGGGTTTTTGGCTAGGTATTGGTGAAATCTAGATTTGTCATGGAATATCTTGTTTTGTCTTTTTATGGTAATTGAGAGCTTTGCTGGGTATAGTAATCTGGGCTGGCATTCATGGTCTTTTAATGTCTGCATAATAATTGACCATTACCATCTGGTTTTCATTGTCTCCAATGAGAAGTCAGGTGTAATTCTGATAGGTCTGCCTTTATATGTTACTTGACCTTTTTCTTTTGCAGGTCTTAATATTCTTTCTTTACTCTGTATGTTTAGTGTTTTGAATATTATGTGGCAAGAGGCCTTCTTTTTGGATCCAGTCTATTTGGTGTTCTGTAAGCTTCTTGTATCTTCATAGGCATATCTTTCTTTAGGTAGGGAAAGTTTTTTTTCTATGATTTTGTTAAATAAATTCTCTCTGCCTTTGAATTGAACTTCTTTTCATTCTTCTGTACCTATTATTCTAAGATTTGCCCTTTTCATGGTGTCCCATTTTTTAATGGATCTGTTTGGGTTAAGCTTTTGTTAGATTTAATGTTTTCTTTAACTGATGAGTCTGTTTTCTCTAATATATCTTCAGCACTTGAGATTCTCTCTTCCGTTTCTTGTATTCTGCTGTTTATGCTTGCATTTGTGGTTCCTGATCTCTTTCTTATGATTTCTGTTTCTATAGTTCCCTCAGTTCATGTTTTCTTTATTTTAGTTTTCATCTCCTGAATAGTTTCTTTCATATGTTTGATTTCTTTTTCTTGCTTGTCTTTAAGGGATTTGTTGATATCTTTCAATTTTTTGTCTTTTCCTCAATTTTTAAGGGAATTTCTCATTTCAACTTTAAGTATTTCAAACCTTCTCTTGAAGTTATTTTTAGGTCATTTTCTTCTGGCTCATCCATATTTGGTTGTTCATTTCTTGCTGTTGTAGGGTCTTTAGGTTTTACTGGTATTGTGTTGCTCTTTGTGGTCCAGCATGTGATCTTACCTTTTCTACACATCTTTTCCTCTAATATGTGTGGTTGGGGCTGTCTGAGAGATTCTGTTGATTAATCTTCTAGGTGCCTGTGAATCCAAAGCTCAAATGGTTGTTCCTCATGGTACAGTCAGTGCCACAGTACTAGTTACCCTGTTGGTTATTTGGTGTTCCTGGAGATAGCTCAACATCCTGTACCTTGCTCTGCTCTCTTTCAGTTTGCTGTTTCAGGCCTACTTTGACCTAGATTGCCTGCTTTGCCCTGTTTCTGTAAATCCTGGTCTGAATCCCCTCCTGCAGATGTCCCTGGCTTGGAGTTGTACCTGTTCTGGTGGAGATCAATGACTCTGGATCTGGTCACTTGCTCAGTCTTGATCCACCAGTGTCCCAGGACTAGGTTGGCTCTAAGGACTGAATTTGCTCCTGGTTTCTGTTCCCAGTGGAGCTTATTCACTCTCTGTCCTAGGTATCTGGTTCTGTCCCATTCCGGTTCTGGTGGAGGTCGCTGAGTCAGGTCGCTAGCTCAATCCTGATCCACCAGTGTCCTGGGACTAGGTTGGCTTCCGGGACTGGATTTGCTCCTGGCTTTGTTCCTGGTGGAGCTTGTTTCCTTCGGCCCTCTCTGTCCTAGGTTAGTTCCTTTCTAATTTAAATTGAGATATTTAGTATATTGAGACCGAGGGATCATGACTGTCAGGTTATGTAATGAAATGCTCTCTGAAAATGAAAACAAAAACATATTTGGATCTTTTACTTTTCTTCACACAATTTGTATCAATGCCAGGATTTCTGATTGCCCTCATTCCTGATCCAAGTATGCTAAGGCAAATATCCAATACTGAATTGTTTGTAGGAGTTTCATTCTGGGGCTGGTGAGATGGCTAACAGAGCAAAAGCCCTTCCCATAAAGCCTGCTGACCATGTCTTATATTTGGGACACATATGATTGGAGCAGAGAATTAACTACCCCAAGGAGTCCTCTGATCTCCACATATGTGTCCACACACCACACACACACACACACACACACACACACACACACACATTAAGGGTTTTTAAACATTTTAATAAAAACAAAGTTTTACCTTGGATTCCTCCATGGGAGTTTTCACAGTAAGAAAGTCTCTAAATCTCCCTATGTTCTGAATATAGCCTCAAAGTATGGATATTGGCAACTAAATCCCAATAGACTGAACAATGCTGATAGATGAAACTTTTAAAAGGTAACTGATTTCAAGGCATTGGACTGCTACCTTGGAAGGGGGGTCCTAATTAAAGGATGAGTTCAGTCTCCTTCCCTTCTCTTTCTATATTCTTGGCATTTTGTCTTGAGATGGTATATCATGAAGGCCCAAATGTAGATGCCTTCATATTTGGTTTCCAGCCTCCATAACAATAAGAAATGAATTTCTGTTCTTTGTAAATTCCCCAGTCTCAAGTATTCTGTTATAAGAACACAAATTGGACTAACACAGATATCTCACCATTTTGCTTATTAAACAAAAGTTGTTGACTGTAAAGAGGAATAAAATAAGAAAGTATAGAAAAATGACTTGTTTACCAGAAAATGACTCTGTAATTATTAGTGGCAACTAAAACTGTATAGCAAGGGATATAGTAGAAATTACAACTCTAGAAATACATTCTCAAAGAATATGCTTTCTTAAAACAGTGTTTGAAAACCCCATTTGATTTGTGGGTAACTTTCTTCAAAATGTGCAATCATCCTGCAAGTTTCTTGAGAACATTTTAGAAATGACTTAGGAGACATTTTTGCCTATTAAGGGGAAAATAAATAGTTTAAAGGGAAAATGCTCACATATTCTTGAAGATCACTATGATTAAATAATTGAACAAAGTTTAATTAAGATAGAATAATAATTCATAAAGATAAATTTTACTTTTCACCATTTAATAATAGGTATTTGATTTGTTTAAAATTAATTATTTAAGAAAATGTGTAATTTATCAACAAATGGAATTCAAAGGTTATATGAATATTTGATATTGGTGACTGAATAGACAAATTTGGATTATAACTGAGCAATGAATTATGGTACTTAGAATCAGTGAGAATTGTATTGATGTCCTAACAGGCAGAATTCCTGCATTTTATATTTACAGACTCAATTTTCTGATTTGTACAATTGTAAGAGTCATTGCCAAGTAACAAGGAGCAGAGAGGTAGATAGTCTTAATAAAGAGTGAATGAACATCCCCATTTTGTAATTTTCATCACTTACTTTTTTCACACTGTCTTGTGAATACTAGAGTAATCTAGAAGTACAGATTGAGAATTTGGATCAAATGAATGCAATTCATGGAGGTCAACCTTAGGCTTCTCACAGAAATACTATTCTTTCTGTGTATCTCAGAAGTCTTCATCATCAGTGTGCTGCATAAGTATTGTCTTACTATTAGTACACTGTTAAATTTAATTGTTCATTATTTGATTCAAAATAAAAATAATTTGAAACATAACTGAAGAGCTTAGTAAAAGAGAAAGTCAGAAACTGGTGGTTAATTGAGTGAGTGCTATGAGTACTCAGAGAAAATTTTAATTGCTATAAATGTAAATGTTGGGCAAGTGAGATGGCTCATCAGATAAATGTACTTACTGCAAAGCATGATAACTTCAGTTTGAACCTCAAGGCCCAGATTGTAGAAAGAGACAACTCACACCTTCAAGCTGTTCTCTGACTTCCACACAAATGCCGCAGCACTTACAGAATACCTCCACCCCATACTGCACACATGGACATGCACACAAAATATATAAAAGTGTAATTAAAAATAATAAATACAAATTTTGTGCATTAAACATCACCATGAAGATAATAACTTTCAGATTTTACCCTTTCAATAAAAAGCTTATGTAATGATTTCAATCTTTGTAGGAGGGTCTTCTGTCTATGTGTTACTTTCATTGGTTAAATAAAGAAACTGCCTTTGCTTTTTGATAGGGCAGAATTTAGATAGGTGAAGTAGAGCAAAAAGAATGCTGGGAGAAAGAAAGCAGAGTCAAGCAGACACCATGGCTCTCCTCTCTGAGACGGACACTGGTGAGACTCATACCAGTAAACCACAGTCAAGTGGCAATGTAGATTATTAGAAATGGGTTGAATCAAGATGTGAAAATTAGCCAATAAGAGGCTAGAACTAATGGGCCAGGCAGTGTTTAAGTGAATACAGTTTCCGTGTAATTATTTCGGGTGTAAACTAGCTGGGAGCTGGATGCCAGGAAGCAGCCCGTCGCTCCTCACTACAACAAATCCTTCTAATAATGGATGGATGCCAACACTCTCTTAGAAAGTATGGGTAAGGATATGCTCCAGGAACAAATATCCCCAAACCCATAGTCACTCCGCACATATTAAAATGTTTCTCACTCTTAGAACATAATTTAAACAAGTCCACATGGTTTCAACTCACAGTTTTGACTCCACAATTACTTTTATAGAAGTGTATTGTTGTCACAAGATCAGTGCTGTCACATATTGGTTTTAAAGTTGATAATTAAAAAAAACACACAAATTACTTCTTTTATACATTGTCAACCAAAGCAAACCACATGGCTATGACAAAGAAGTAGTAATATTCCTAAACAAAACTAGTAACTTACATATATCATAGATGGGACATTTTGTAAGTTGAGAACAAAAAAATATGCTGTTCTCAAACATCCATTTCTTTTCAATGAGACATGTTTGGGCATTCCTGTGCTGACATTTTGCCATTATCAATATATCTGTTTTTTCAATCAGTCCTGAACTTTTCCTTCAACACTTATAACAGCTACACACCAGCAAGTATATCATCTAATTTTTTCAAGGCATTTTAAAGACTATGCATTGTCTACAAGGATCAAACTATAAACCCACATCATTAACACTGAAAATAGAGCTGTCAACATAGATATGAGCCAATTGTCTGATAATCACTGAATGTCTTTGGCTAACTGTCAAATATAACCTGACCCAACAGACATTGTTAACACACAGTTGGCATTTCCAAGTTATTTTATGGACTATTAACTTTATTTTCCTGGCATGTTTAAACTAATAATATATATCCATACTGTATGATTTCATTAATATAATATTCAGAAGCATACAAAATTAATCCATGGTGTTAGAAGTCAGGAGAGCTGTTACATTTGAAGAGGAGTGACTGCAAAAGTAGATGGAGAGCCAACTTGTGTGTGTGTGTGTGTGCATGCACGCACACACATGTGCATATGTAAAAGGAGGGAGCAAGAGATCAATTCTGTCAATGTTGATACTGATTACACAGGTGCATGCACTGTATAAAATACACTAATTTTGATCACTTTTATGAATCATGTGTTTGAATACAAGTCTCACTTTAAAAGACCCTGCTGAATTTCCGTTATAGCTCCATTATTTCTGAAGCAGCATTTCCTTCCTTCGGGAAGATAGAGGAGAGTCTGCGTGACTTCCCCTTCTCCAGCATTTCCATAAATGACACTTCCTAATACTTGATATAATTTATTTTATGTGTGCCTGGAGATAAGATGGAGAAAAAATGTGGTAAGGGTTCACACTCAATTATGCAGTCCTTTCTACTCTTATATGTGCACACAGCACTCTGCTAATTTGTGAACTACCTAAGTTGAACTCTTCTGACTATTATATCATTGTACCTACAGCAGCTAAACCAGTACTGTAGTGAAAGGAGTGGAGGGCTGCATTTCTACCACCCGGTTACCTGGCTACTTTTCACCTGAAATAATTACACAGAAACTGTATTCATTTAAACACTGCCTGGCCCATTAGTTCTAGCCTCTTATTGGCTAATTCTCACATCTTGATTAACCCATTTCTAATAATCTGTGTAGCACCACGAGGTGGTGTCTTACCGGGAAAGATCCTAACCTACATCCATTGCGGGTCAGAGAATCATGGCATCTGCCTGACTCTGCTTTCTTCCTCCCACAACTCTGTTCTGTCTTCTCCACCCATCTAAGGGCTGCCCTATCAAAGAGCAAAGCCGTTTTCTTTATTCAACCAAATCAACACAAAACAGAAGACACTCCTACATCACGGTACTTCCATCTCTTATGTCCCTGAATGTTTTGCTCTTTCCATAAATATTGAGTCAACAGGTTGCTCTGCAATGTCTGCTCTCCAATACATTAAGAAATTCTGAATTTAATGTTTCCCAAACTTCTTTTTTTCATTTCACAATGAGTGATAGCAACATTCTTTTCCAGCTTACCATATTAGACAAGCTAAGGATGTTTAAGATTGTCTGTCATGTTTCCTAATGATTAAATTCAGATTATTCTTTTAAAAAAAATTTAGCATTTTTTTTAATTAAAAAAACTAAAGTACAATTACATCACTTTCCCCTTCCCTGTCCTCCCTCCTATGTGCCCTTCTCCCATTACTTCCTTCATTCTCTCTTCAATTAATGGTCTCTTTTTATTATTATTGTTTCAAGCACAGGCATAAAAATGTACATACAACCTGATGAGTAAGTTTAGGGTGGCATATATGTATAACTTGAGAGCTGACCATTTCATATTGGATAAACAATTAATGGGTGAGGCTAATTCTCTATCAGCAGTCAGTTGCCTAGAGCTGCCTGTCTAGGAAAGGGTTCCCATGAGATTTCCCCCTTCTGTGTTAGCATATCTATTGATAGTATCATTGTTCAGATCTTGTTTAGGAAGCCATATGGGGGATGTTATCTTAGGCAGCTTTGTTGTCATTTTGAGAAGACACAATCTGACAGAAAACTTCCATGTTCTCTGGCTCTGACTATCTACTCCTTCTATGATGTTTTCTGAGCCTTAGGTGTAAGATTTGTGTGACTGATGTATCCACTGGGACTGGAATTCCACAAGTCTACTGATCTCTGAATTATGACCTTTTTGTGGTTATCTCTAATTGTCTCCATTTGCTATAAAAAAGAAGATTCTTTGATGATTTATCTGCTGAGGGACAATACCTTGTACCCTGTAAAGATTTGTCACTTGTATTGGTTCAATAAAACACTGATTGGCCAGTAGCCAGGCAGGAAGCATAGGCAGGGTGACTAGAATAGGAGAATTCTGGGAAGAGGAAAGGTTCAGTTTGCAGTTGTCACCCAGATGCAGAGGAAGCAAGATGAGAACACCTCACTGATAAAAGGTACCTAACACAGACAAGAATTATCAGTTAATGTAAGATATGAGAGTTAATAAGAAGCTTGAGCTAATAGGCCAACCAGTTTATAATTAATGTAAGCCTCTGTGTGTTTCTTTGGGAATGAACAGCTTTGGGACTGGATGGGAAAGAAACATCTGTCAACTTCTATCTATGAACATAATGGTCTGTTTTATATTGTGGTTAGGAGTTATGCTGTCCTAATATAGGGATGACAGTAGCTTCTCTTCTAAGATCTAGGACGTCAGCAGCTAGGATTAGTTGACTAGGTTTCTAGTACCACAAATGATTTCCATCATACTGAGTGAGCCATAAGTTCAATTATATAGCTATTGTTGCTATCAAGATATGAGTGCCTCTATTGTTCCTTTAAGAATATCTTGCCATGTTGTTCATTTTTATAGTCCATTGGCATCACAGACTATTGATTGTTTCCCTCCCTTGGCACTATGACAGCAAAACCACAGAAAGAAGGCTTTCAGTTTAGATATAGGTCAAAGTTTAGTCCCAGAGACTGAAGCGAGTAGTGTATTCAACCACGGGGGTTTGCATTTTACCTCTGAGATGTAACTATATACAAGAGCAATAGCCTATATTGTTTGGGTAATCATTTGGACTACCCCAATCAACAACTTGAATACAGGTTTCTCATGCTGTATTCATGTTTTTAAAGATAGTTTGTTGCTCTTGTGGAGTGCATTGTCAGCCAAAGTAACATTACTTCACTTAAGATATGCATGGTATGTGTGTATACATATACTTATATGTATTGTGTATAATTTTAGTTAAGTATAAAGTAATATGATTTCTTGAGGTTTTATCAAACATCCTTGGTGTTATAGAGAGGAAGAGAATCTTTTATAGTGATAATTTGGATATCAAAAATATATAAGGAACTCAAAAGACGAGAGTCAAGAAAGCAAATGACCCAGTTAAAAATGGGCTATGTATCTGAATAGAAAGTTCTCAATTGAAGAAGTTAAAAATGACTAAAAATGGCTCAAAATATGTTAATTATCCTGGGCAATTAGGGATGCAAATTAAAACTACTTTGAGAATTCATCTTACCCCAGTCAGAATGGCAAAGATAAACTAAACAACTGACCACAAATGCTGGCGAGGGGGTGGGGAAAGAGGAACCCTCATTCACTATTGATGGAAAAGCAAACTGGTGCAGTTGCTATAGAAATCAGTATGGATTGATTTCTAAAAGTAAATGATCCAGCTATACCACTCATTGGCATGAGCCCAAAGGAAAATGAAAACAACCTAAATGTCCTACACCCATCAAATGAGTAATTTAATTGTGGCACATATACACTTTGGAATACCATTAGTCATTTATAGCCATAATAAAAAGTGAAATCATGAACTATGCAGGTAAATGGATGAAACTAGAAAAGTGCATACTGAGTGAGGTAATCCAGACATAAAAAGACAAAAGGAACATATCTTTTCCCATCAGAGGCTCCTATCTCCAAATCCTAAGCTGTGAGTTTAAGACAGACATTAACCACAAACAAAACCAGAAAAGTGAAAAAGGAAAGCCACCAACTGGAACCCACATTCAGGGGGCCTACTTTGATCCTATGCAGTTTTCCCTGGTATCAGTCTGGAGTCAATGAGATTCTACTAGCTCAGGATAGATGTTTCTGTGGGTATCCCTCTCATGGTCCTAACCCCTTTGCTCATATTCTTGCTTCTCCCTCTGGAAGAAATTATCTTAATGAAAGAGTCAAAGTTAAGACTATTTGAGCTAGGCCCAATCTTCTGTGCATCCATACAGCATGTACCAAGAATTCTATTGGACATGCTATCACTTTTATGTTATTCCTGCATAAAAGATAATATATTGATTTGACTGACAAGGTGTGCTCACTGGTACAATAGTGATATGACTATTACATATGGAGGTCACTAACCATTTTCTGATTGGACTTGAGGCTAGTTCCACAGGAAGGAATTTGTACCTGGTACTGTAAATCTGGTAGAAAGATCATGGCCCTAAAATAAAAACTGTTGTTTTGCTATATGGTCATGCTACCAAAATTCTTTTGAAATATTCATTTTTATGACCATAGATCTGGGCTTCTCAAGTTTGGTTCTAGAAGGGTCTATAGTAGAATCACTATGTAGTAGTTAATGCAGAGACTCAAACTGGTCAAAGTGTACAGTATAAATAACTAAGAATGCTCAGCTGGGGATGGGTCAATTTTATCAGTCTTTCTTCATCCAAGACTTGGGAAACATGGAAAAGATGACAGAAAGAACATAAGAACTGTTGGATTGGGAAGAGCTATGAAATGCTGACTTCTGGACATGGCATAGCTGTTACATACATGAACTCACAGCAGCTGTGGTTTACCTTTAGAAGACCTGCATAGGATCAAGCCAGTCACCATTCTAGTTTGGATACAGGAGGGACTCTTGAGACCACATCCCTAATAGAGAAGTTATTGGTAACTGATGACTTCTGAGGGAAAGTCAGTTTGTTGCCTTTCAGATGTGGCTGCTGGTATGTTGCTCATGACGCATCGAGTGGCTCCACATCCATTCGCATAGGGGCAACAGTAACTGGTCTCAGTGGTTTTTAAACACCATTAAAAAAAAACTAACTTGAATTTTGGAAGGGGACAGGGTGGGGATACTAGAGAAAATTTGAGGGAGATACTGCTGAATGGGTATTTAAAGAAGAAAAACGTATTTTAAAATGAATGAAAAAATATGTTACTTTTAACTTTTAAAAGTAAAAAGAAACTACATAGCTCTGACTTTGGATGCATATAAAAGGATCTAAATGGAAATTAACCTCAGAAGAGGAAATAAAGTTTGACCTCCTTCCACCCTCCACAATAAGAACCTCTCCTGTTTTTCCATGACTTTATTCATATTGTCTGAACCCTTCTATTCACCACTCTGTCCTGCCTTTCAATGTCTTTTTCACTTTTCTGGTTGCTGTTTGTGGTTATTGCATGTTTTAAACTCACAGCTTAGAATTTGGAACTAGGAGCCTCTGATGGGAAAAAAAGTGTTACTTTTGTTTTACTTGGTCTGGATTATCTCACTCAATATGAGCTTTTCTAGTTTCATCCATTTACCTGCATAGTTCATGATTTCACTTGTCATTACAACTATGAATGACTGACGGTATTCCCGAGTAGCACCAGGATTTATCCCTAGTGCTAGAACTGGCTTTTTGGAGCCCATTCTCTTTGGAGGAATACCTTGATCATCCTATACATGAGGTGGGGGGGAGCTTGGTCCTGCCTCAAACTGATATGCCAGGCTGTGTTGAATCCCCATTAGAAGCCTTACCCTTCTCAGGAGTGGATGCAGGTGTGTTGGGGGGGGAAGGTAGGGGGAGCAGGAGGAGGGGAGAGAGAGGGAACTGGAATTGGCATGTAAAATGAAAAAATATTGTTTAAAAAAAAGAAAAAGAAAAAAATGGTTTCTTCAAAGTTCTCCATTATGCTGCGTCATGAAGTTTGTATTTCCCCTCGGCATTGATGAATAGTTTGGGGTATACTCATTAAGTATTTACCTATTTTATGCATTAGCAATGTTCTTTCACCCCATTAATCTGTATTTATTGACTGGAAATTTTTTGTAAATAAGAGCTGGTTCATTTTATTGGAGCGTGATATTTTTAAAAATCAAGATCTAGGTACTATATTTCTTATTTCTATTTATTAGAGGTACTTAAATTTATGCCCTGATGCCCACAGTTCTAATCCAATCCAGTACTCCACTCTAGAATTATCCCCATGTCAATCCTTTCTTGTCCTTCTGTGGGAAATTCAACTACAATTATATTCAGTACATTGACTTGAAGGAGGAATATTCTGCTGTAAAATCAAGTTTACTACTAAAGCCTCTGCCCTCAACCAAACACAGTTTTTCACACCTGCCCCTGAGCTGTAGTTCTTTTTCCATAGAGCTTTACTGGGACCCATGTGGATAACTTTTCGAATAGTTAGGGAGGAAGAAAGGGGGAAGGAAGCGAGAGAGGGAGGAATGAAGGAAGGAAAGGAGGAAAGGAAAGGAAAAAAGAATGAATATTTTAGCAGACTTTTGCATTGACTTATTCTTTTATACTTTCAGATTTCGGATCTCTATCTTCTCTATTTCTGATGAGAGCATCACCCTTTCTTGAATCAGTTAATATGTTAAATGAATCATATCTTTGTGGCTGCTTTGAAATGTTTCTTTGGTTTTCAGAATTTGACTACAAAACTGATTGGGTACAATTCTTCTTTGTATATTTCTTGTCTAGGATTCAGCTAACTTGCATACTTGCATATAAGTTTCTCACCTAACTTAGAAAAAATGTGTGTAGAGATATTGAATTCTATTATGTTTCGTTGAACACTGATGGTATTTTTCTAGCGAGCAACTAATATGGCTAGACTCAAATACAGTATACTTTTGGCAGTGAGCAGCAGCTGATTCTGCTCATTCTCAGCTTTCCAGACACTGCCTGAGTCACAGAGATTTGATACACAGATTTCTCACCACCCTCTTTGACGGTGATAGCACTCTCCTGGATAAAATCTCTGCTCTAGTTGATCAAAACTTTCTCCCAGGATTCCTCAAGCAGATGAGACAATGGTTTTCTGAGTCTTAGTGGCCTCACTATGGACAAATAAGTCATGGCAACACAAACACAAATTTAACCCATGGTTATTTACAGGCAGTAACTACTGATTAATTTCCTTCAGTTTTGTCTTCTTGTTTTTCACTAACTCTAAGTAAAATTTCTAATTATATATTCCCAGTCTCAAATTGTGATCTATTCAATTTTTAATTTTTATTGGATATGAGTGATTCTGCTCTGGCCTGAATAGATCTCTCTTTTAGTGTTTTCTTTCTTTTCCTTCCTTATTTCCTTTTTTCTTTCTTCCTTTCTTTCATTATTTATTTGGTTTTTTGAGACAGGGTTTCTCAGTGTAACCTTAGCTGTCCTGAAACTAGCTCTGTAGACCAGGCTGAACTCAAACTCACAGAGACCCACCTGCCTCTGTGTCCCAAGTGTTGGGATTAAAAGTATGTGCCACTACACCTGGCTTCTTTTAAGTTTTCAATTTCTTGCAGTTTATGGCATTTGCTTCACATAGTTTACTTTTATGTTTTTTTATCTAGACCACACTTTATGGGCACATTCAATTAATATTGAAAATTTAAATTGATAGCACTGTTGCCATATCAGTCTTCATTTTCTTTTCATTCTGCCTCCTTTTTCTTCCTTGATGGATCTTGGAAGGTAGAATTTGATTTGCACTATTCTGAACCAAAGTAAACCAGTACATCTTTCCTTCCCAAAATAAATCCTAAGTCCCATCCCTTGTACCTGCCCCCTTACCACCTTCTTCATTTTTTAGGAGCAATACATAGCAAAGCATGCCCTTAGTCCCAACACTTGGATAGCTGAAATAGGTCAGCCTGAGCTACATAGAAAGACTCTGACTCAAAAGAAGGGGAAAGGAAGGGATAAAAGGAGAGGGTAAGAGAGGGAAGGAAAAATCAGAATACATTCTTTTTAAATTTATAATTAACACTTATTCTGACTAAAGAAGTCCTACTGATTACTGTGCTGAACATTGTTATTTTTTTTAAAATGACCTGTAGTCATTTTATTCTTGCTGGAATTTTTACATTAATCATTCTAAAGTAAAAATCATTGTTATTACTGAGCAAAGATTGGAGCAGGAGAAAGAAATGGTCTTCATAGAGCACTCAACTACTTGTCAAGTGTCAGAGTGACCCCTGAAAACATACACACAAGTAGCATTATATGGATTTAACAGGTTATATTTAGAAATATATATGTCTATACAAAAATATATAGACATACAGAAATAATTAATAAAAAGTATGAATTTGAAGGAGAACAGAGAGTAGTACACAGGAGGGTTCAGAGGGGGGAAAAGGGTAAAATGCAACTAAATTATAATCTCAAAAATAACATTAAAAAATAAATACTAAAATGGCACTAGGTTTCGATCCTAATACATGAACTGGCTTTGTGGGAGCTTAGCCTGTTTGGACGCTCACCTTTCTGGACGTAGATAGAAGGACCTTGGTCTTCCCGCAGGGCAGGGAATTTGGAATGCTCTTCAGTATCGAGAGGGAGGGGGAATGGAGTGGGGGGAGGAGAAGAGGAGTGGGGATAGGGGGAGGGAAGTGGGGGGAGCGGGCAATATTTGGGAGGAGGGGAGGGAAATGGGAAACGGGGAGCAGGTGGAAATTTTAATTAAAAAAGAATAAAAAAAAATTCATTGTTGGTAATACTTCTGGGTTATATTATTTTTGCTGTTAGATGCAATTGATATTTTAGACCCAAAATATCTATTGTCATTGTGATTCTTTTCTTTTTTGTGTTGCGGATTTTGGCGTAAGCATCTAGAATCTGTATTTCTGATATTTTTTATCATGTCAATATAGTTTTTATATGTTCATGCATTTTACCCTCTAAATCACATAGACTTTTCTCTTCACTATCAATGATGTTAA
Organism: Chionomys nivalis; assembly: GCF_950005125.1. Lineage (NCBI taxonomy): Eukaryota > Metazoa > Chordata > Mammalia > Rodentia > Cricetidae > Chionomys > Chionomys nivalis. Next base: position 129,418,618 of record NC_080112.1, on the reverse strand, counting down.
ATTTTATAATGAACTGTTTAAATATGAATGTGTATACAAATGTGTATGTTTTGAGAGGAGAGAAAATGTTCAATTTTTTTCAGAAGCTAGTTTGGCTATTAAATAAAATAGACTTGTTTATTTCTCTAATAAAATCATTATATAGTGAATCTATTGTACCTTTCTGAAGATAGTTATTGATACTTTAATTTCCACAACTTCTGAAGTTTCATAATCTTTTAATTTTTGAGACAAGATCTCACTTAGCCTGGCTGCCCTCAGACTTCCCACATAGCCAAGAATGACCTTGAACTTTTGATTTTCCTGATTCTACTTCCCAAGTGCTAGGATTGCACTACCATGGATGTACTCTTTCTTTTTACAAGAAAGCTCCCTTGGATTTCAATATTCTACAATTTTCTCCATGTTTCTTTCTTGCTGAATGAGGTTTCCCTTAATATTGCTGTGCTTGTGTGCTTGATTAAACAGTAATTCATCTTATTTTTGATCCTTTACCCTCTTTTCCCTCTTGCCTTAAAAAAATTATACTTCTAATCATTTTTAAATATTAAAAATGGAGAATATAGGTTTGGCACAGAATTTTGAGAATTCTGTTACTTTTTCCCTCTTTTTTAATGTATTTTATGCCATATGATATTTAATACTGTATAATGTTATCTGACACAGAAGAATCACCAAGTACAAAATGATTTTTCAAGGACTCTTTGTTCTTTCAAAGAGGCATATTAATCATTTTTCATATGCTAATATAACACAAGAATGTCATTCCCATTTTGGGTCACAAGTTAATTTTTATCAGCAAGTTAATGAAATAAGTTAATGATACCAGTACAGTAAAACTACTTAATTGTTATAATTAATTGAACCTAAACATAATCATTGCGTAATCAGGTAAGGTACACTTGAGATGTTTTTTCATTGATGTTTTTATGATGGTTTGTCATTCCATGCACTTAAAGAACAAACTGGGCAATTCACAGGGTACCTTGAAGCAATTAGTTCTAATTAGACACATTCAAATCCTGTCATGAGTTGAGCACCCTATTTCTTTAGCTATATTTCTCCAGTGTATCCAGAAGAACTTAACAATGTGTACCAACTAATTAATAAAATCATATTTAATTGCCAAAATACACCTCCCAATAGTACTAATTGTGACACTTATTCAGATGTATTTAGTGAACACAAATTACTTTGATATTATATAAAATACTAATAATGCAGGCTCCTATAAACTAGTTAAAAAATTAATAATGACAAATAATTTAGTCTTTTGTCCTTTTGGTTCTGCCTTTAATAATAATTTCACAGAGTAATTATTATCTAAATATAGAGTTCTTACTAACTTGTTTCTCATTAGAATATAATGGTGCATGTGGACATAGATACATACTCTTTAAATCACAAATAATTTATCAAAGCTGTTTTCTTATATTTTTTGACAAAGCAAAGATCATTAGAAATGGGGGGTATACTGAATTGGTAACAAATTTTGCCTAAAAGTGGGAGTGGGGCATGATAAGGCAAAGTTTAAGCTTGTTCTTCTCTTTCTTTCTCTCTCTTTCTCCCTCTCCTTCTTTTTCCCTCTACCCCTTCTGCTACCTTCTTCTTCTCTTTTGCTCTTCTTAAATATATAGGCATGAAATTGACAAATGGATGTTCTCCTGGCCCAGAAATCTTATTTATTCATGAAATGTGTTCTTTGACAATTTCCTGCACGTATATAATGCATTCTGACCACCCTCACTCTACTCTTTCTTCCCTCCCTCTCACCTGTCAGCTCTTCCTCTTCACTACAAGTTCCTTTCTTGCTTGGAAATGCACATGTTTTGGTTTGGTTTTGTGAACCATTGAGTTTAATCTGGGCTATCTGAATGACCATAGGTTTGGAGCCATCTGCTAGAGTTTGGGGTGCTAACAGTCACTACACATGAGACCATGCCACAGGTCCCCAAGCAGGGGCAGGCAGTGGGCAGGGAGTCCTGAGATCAGTCAGTCACAGGCAGGGACAGTGCACAAGACCATGAAGAGAGACAGATGAATGGGCATGCCACAAGACCACGCCACAGGTCTCCGAAGTTGGCTGGTCCTGGGAAGGGGGCCACTTGGCAGGCAAGAGACAGAGACATGGATAGGCACACCATGCAGAGTGAGGTTAGATATTTATTTAATGGGTTATAGAAGGGAAAGGGGAGAAGAGCAGAAAGAGAAACAGAAGTGGGAAGGGGAGAAGTGAGGAGAGACAGAAGGTGCCTCTTCGAGAGGGAGATGGAAAAGGAAGAAACTCAGACTGCAAGCAGGAAGAAAGATCTGCCTGCCTTAGTGGAGGGGTGGAAGGAGTGGGTGGGGCTTGTCTCTTAAAGGGACAGGAACAATCATTATAGCTGCAGCAGGTCCCCAAAGTGGAGGCAGGCAGTGGGCAGCAGGTCCTCAGGGCAGTCAGTGCCAGGCAGGGATGGTTCAGTCCCCCAAATGGCTGCAGTGGGCCAAAGGGGGCAGCAAATCCCAGGCAGGGAGCCACATGGTGAGTGAGAAACCTTAATGGGGAAGCCAGTCCCATGAGGAAAGACAGATGGATCGGCAGGCCATGAGACCATGCTGCAGGACTCCAAAGGTCCTGGGCAGGGAACCATGCAAAGGGCAGAGATAGACAGATAGGTACACAATGCAGAGTGAGAGTGAATACTTATTTAGTGGATTATGGAGAGGAAAAGGGAAAAGGGGAGAAGAGCAGAGTGGGGGAGGGGAGGAGCCACAACAGCAGCTATCTCTCTGGGAGAGAGACAGAAAATGGAGGGACTCAGACTGGAAGCTGAAGATCTGCTTGCCTCAGAGGAAGGTGGAAGGGAGTGGGCATGGCTTGTCTCTTAAAGTGGCAGGACAGATCATTACACTCACCCCAACATTTGATATGATAAAAATCCCACCCCACCTGAGTTTAAGGCTTCCTGATGTCTGATACTTGGAGGGTCCAAGCTTGAGCATGAATAAAAGCTTTTATTTTGCTTTTGGATATGGATTTGGTGGTCTTTGGGGGACTCTGCAATCTGGGCACATCATTTGGGGCCTCATCTGGGACTCTATCCACCAAGTCCAATGGAACCACCACCAGTAGAGCCTTCATCTATATTTACTTTAATATTTTCTGTATTTACTTTTGTTTTGTGTCTTGGTTCATGTCTTTCTGTTTTGGATATCCTTCTGTAAGTGTGCCCAGAATCTATAAGAGCCTATAGATGGTCTAAGCGTACATGTAGAACCATTGGCAGTGTAGCTAAGTAGAGGTTCCAGGGTACTTCTGTATGGGATTAGAGCCCTCTGGT